>NC_136799.1:24260485-24270485 GCF_951216825.1 Electrona antarctica | reverse complement strand
TCAGGTCATTCCACATATGGATGGTGTCAGGTCATTCCACATATGGATGGTGTCAGGCCATTCCACATATGGATGGTGTCAGGTCATTCCACATGTTGGTGGCAGAGTAGTCTCGCGTTGCCAGACTGTTGCCTCTTGCAATTTCCAAATGCTTCCGTTATACAGTCTGGACTAGCAATGGAAAAGATATCATGAGTAAAATATAAAGCGGAAGTGGAGCCTCCTCCCCACTTCTGTTTCGTCTTTACAGTCGCGCAAATTTATCCTAATATAAATAGAAAACATCTAAGCTATATATAGCTTGTTGCTTAGCAGAAAAGGAAATAAAAAAATAAAATGTAAAGATATTTTAAAATATATTTTCGTGAACGGAAATAGCAGCTTCCTTACTCGGATCTCGGGAGGTGTAGTTCCAGACTATATAGCATTCGGAGATTGTGGAATAGTTGTCTGGCTACACGAGACTAGTGGCAGAGTAGTAGAATGGGAATTCTCCCATGTTTGTTCTACATTTTATTTGGGTGGCACCAGATCATGGTTGCCGTTTCTTGTGGCTGTTGGTGTCGCTGACTTTGGAGAAGTATAGTTAAAATGGTAAATTGTGCATTTATATAGCGCTTTTATCCAAATCGCTTTACATAGATTGCATGGGTGTTACATTCACCCATTCACATTCATACACCGATGGCGGAGAAAACCATACAAGGCTCCAACCTGCACATCGGGAGCAATTAGGGGTTCAGAGTCTTGCTCAAGGACACTTTGCTCAAGGACTCGAACTGGGAAAATCACGGTTCTCATCCAGCCACTCTACCCCTGAGCCACTTCCACCCGTTTAGTTAGACAGGTATGAGGCTATTGAGGGCACCGTCCCTTTAACCCTGTCTATTACTCTGAGCCATCCCATTCCCAAACTAGCAAAATGTGTTAGAATTAGGGCATAAGGCTGAGAAGTAGTCGTATCAGTTTGTTTTGGGAAGTCTGAAGCTTAGTTTTTAGTGACATTGAGGTGTTGGAGAACCAAGCAGTGCAAGCAAAATGTCGTTCAATGAGGTCTCTGTAGTCTTCTTTTGTTGACAAAAGAGGAAATCGTGCCCACAAATCGAGTTCTTTGGTTGACTTCTTTGATCACTTGTTTTGATGCAATTGAAAAATGTCACCTGTCAGTTTGTTGTCAAGATACAGACCAGATAGTTAATCTCTTCTTTGCTTGAGATTACTATATCATCAACTCTGACGTTGAAATGCACACAATGTACGACCAAAAAACCCACGGGAGTACACATTATTTTGAGTATGAACTACAAAAACCCATGGGAGTTTTGAGTATGGACTACAAACATGTCTACTGAAGTCCACCATTGTGGTGACTGTGATCTACAGTACGTTGGTGCGTTTGTTATTGCTGCACCTTATCTACCTGAGGGCAGTGGTGGAAAGTAACTAAGTACATTCACTTAAGTACTTTACTTTACTTGAGTATTTCCAATTTCCAATAATCTACTCCACTACATCTCGGATACAAAACGTACATTAACCTTATATGCATTTCGGCCATTTGAAAATAGCTGATCTACAAGCTCACAAGCATTGTGAGCTTGTAGATCAGCTATTTTCAAAATACTTTTATACATTTGAAAACTTGAAGTGGGACATTATGCATTATGAGTACTTTTACTTTTGGTACTTTAAAGTACATGTTGATACAGATACTTTTGTACTTTCTATACTGCAGTATTGACACTTTAGCTGAAGTAAAACACTTGAGTACTTTGCCTGAGGGATAACAGCTACGTAGAGTACTTGTTCCACCATTGCCTGAAGGACAACAGCCTGAGGGACAACAGCCTGAGGGACAACAGCCTCAGGGACAACAGCCTCAGGGACAACAGCTAAGGGCACTCGTGAGGTTGATGTCATTGTGTGGTTTAAGCTGAACGTTATGTAACTGTGTGGCAACGTCTACAAGCTCACTGTGAGCTTGTAGATCTGCTTTTTCTGTCTAGACATAGAAATGCAGCAAGTGGTTCAGTGAGTCAGCAGGATGTAACCTCCTAAAATATGTAATGTGTCATTATCTGTCATATGATCCTAATGTCATGTTCTCAGGAACTATGTGTAACCTGCAGTGTGCAGTGTGCACGCACGCGCACACGCACACACACACGCATGCAGAGCCAGGTGTTCAGTCAGTCATATCTTTGTTGTGGTTCTTCTGTTTCTTGTGAAGTGGCTCATGGTGAGGTGACCTGCAAAGCATGGGTTGCTCCAATGTCTGGGCATTGCAAAAGTGTGTGTGTGTGTGTGTGTGTGTGTGTGTGTGTGTGTGTGTGTGTGTGTGTGTGTGTGTGTGTGTGTGTGTGTGTGTGTGTGTGTGTGTGTGTGTGTGTGTGTGTGTGTGTGTGTGTGTGTGTGTGTGTGTGTGTGTGTGAGACAGAGACAGAGACAGAGACAGAGACAGAGACAGAGACAGAGACTGGAAGCGGGGCAGACAGTCTGTTAGGTGCATGTGAAGATCTAGTGTGCTTGGTCAGGAGTCATTGGGTGTGTGTGTACATGTTATACATGAATGACTGTATGAGTAATGACTGTAACGCTTGTGAGGTCAGAATGGCACTGAATATTGTGTGTGTGTGTCAGCTTAGTGTGCATTCTCACTCTATGCATGTTTTATGTTTGAGAAGCAGTTTCCATGCTTACACAGGCTTTTCTGTCTAGTCGTGCACACACGCACGCACGCACGCGCGCGCGCGCGCGCGCGCACACACACACACACACACACACACACACACACACACACACACACACACACACACACACACACACACACACACACACACACACACACACACACACACACACACAGAGTCGCTGTTTGTTTCCAGGATCCAACACAGAATTATTGAATTCAAAATTGTATCCTTCTTTGGAATCAACACCTTATTTTCCTCACATTTCACTGGTAACGGAAATTACTGTTTGTATAATGGTGATCTTACTTTCCCTTCCAACACATATGTGGGGATTGTGAGGCCAGTGCCAGTCAAATGTGCAAAATACCACAGTAGAAGAAGAGATCCCAGGGCAACCAGGAAGTGTAGCCCCCTAACACACTCTAGGCTGCGGTAGATGGGCGATGATGTTTTCGTCCGCGGATGTAAGAAGAGGGAAAAATAACCTTCCAAACACTGGATTTTGGCTCATTTTGAGCAGAAAAATAACTAATAAGTGTGCGCACGTGCATGTCGGGTCCGTATGTAGGCTGTCTAATATGTGAGTAAAAGCAAAATATATATTTATATATATTGTTTTTAATTACCAGATTAAAGAAAGACATATTTTTACGTTCTGGCACAGGCGGGGGGAATTCCACGTTCCTGGCATTAATACGGTTAAAACACTGCCATATCTCAAAATAAATAAATTCATGGACATTTTTTGGATTTCTTTTTTTTATTAATACATATATAGATATGGCAGTTTTCGTCCTCCATACGAATGTACATCGTAGCTAATATTATGGGTACGATAATACATTTTGACTTTAGAATGTTTGTCTTTCATGTGGTGGCAGCAACTCTTTTGTTGTTGTTAATTAATTCCTCTAGTAACAATGACTATTACTACTCTAGTAATTGGACTCTATTGAGTGTACAGGGTTTGATGAGGTCAGATCAACATATGGAATGTCAGAACAGCTAAGGACGGGTGTCAACATATGGAATATCAAAACAGGTCAGCTCCATATATGGAGATCTAAGGGTTTGAGGTCAGATGTAGAGTTGCTGGCTGGCTCCATATATGCAGATAGGTGATGATCCAGTCTTCTCCATGTATGGCTATCCAGGGTTAGATGAGGTCAGTGTCGTGATCTTCATATATGGAGATGGCCATATATGGTGGCGTGACGTGTCATGAGGCGTGATGTCACGAGGCGTGACCATATATGGAGGCGTGATGTCACGAGGCGTGACCATATATGGAGGTGTGATGTCACGAGGCATGGCCATATATGGACGTTAACGTTAACAGCAGTGCCGCTTATTGCCATTAGTTGTAGACATTACTCAGGAAATCTTAAAGTGTGATTTCACTCGACAGGATTCCATTTAATCACCTACCCTACATCATTCAAACATCTATCTGGCTGGCACTGAGCCTGGCTGGCCTTTGTAGTGTGTGTTCAGTATAATGGTGTGTGCATGTCACATGTGTGTAGTGTGCATAAGGGCTGCCTTTAACTTTGCGTGTGTGTGTGTGCGTGCGTGCGTGTGTCCGTGTGTGTGTGTGTGTGCAAGTACACGTGCGTAATGCGTATAAATATATAATTTCCCATATCATCTCCAGTCGTGTACGTAATACTGGTGACATACGTGTATTGGAATTGTGGCAGTGGTGGTACATGTTTATCTATGTGGTTTGTGTGTGGCGCGTGCATAAGCGTCTGTGTTTTTTTTTCCCGCTAGGCTTTAGACCTGGGCCAAAACAACCAATTGAACACATGTCAGCTACTTTTCTATTCTTACCCTGTTGCATGCCAATTAGATAAAGCTTTGCTATTTCCCACTAAATATGAATAGCCAGGCTCTGGCCTTTTCTTTTCTATTTTTTCTTTTTAGTTTTTACAGTTATTTCAGTAAAAGAAACCGCCTCCTCCCGCTTTAGCGCATCTGTTTATTTTTCTGTCAACACCATCAGCCCCATGCACAGTTTGTCCTGATGTGGGTGTGTGTGTGTGCGTGCGTGCGTGCGTGCGTGCGTGCGTGCGTGCGTTTCAACGTAATGGTGCGCTATTTTCGGAGACAACGCCAGGTGCATTTATCCTGACTCATCTATTGTGTTAAAACTATGAACATTCAGTGAAATCTATTTTTAATTTATCCTCCAAACTGGTCTTAATCCTTTCCGTTTTAGCAGTCGTTCTGTATTGTTTTTTCATGACGACAGGCTTTGACTTCGTGCTCAACCCCCCCCCTCCCCCTGTGCTTTAAGTGCATGCTATAACATGCCAACTGGTCTCTCTCTTTCTTTCTTTTTTTCCGCTTTCTCTTTTGTTCTTTATCATCCTTTCGGTTTCACATTTAGTTTCTCCTCGTAATCTCTACCATAATGTGTACGCGTTGTGTTTGAATGATGTTAAATCCCCTCTCTCTCTCTCTCTCTCTGTACTTTCCAGGTAGGGCAGTTCAGTGAATTTCTCCATGAATGTACGTCACAATGATGATGACAGACCAGATGCCGCTGGACCTGGCTCCGCCCCCCCACCTGAATGGGGAGGTCCCACTAATGCCGCATATGGTTAACGGTGACGCAGCGCAGCAGGTACTCAAACACACACACACTGCACACACACTGCACACACACGCACGCACGCACGCACGCACGCACGCGCGCGCGTGCGCGCACACGCAGAGTACATGCTTAATCCTGCACACGTCTCCTCCGTTGTGAATGTGAACACATACCCTTGTTGAAGGAACTCACAGATGCATGCACCTTTCCATTTCAACATTCCTCAGTAATCTCACACACACACACACGCACACACACACACACACACACACATCAAAGAGACATGCACACACACTGCTTTGTCGTCACTCTGCATGTGAACCATTGGTCGAATTGTCGTTGCCACAGGTGACGACAAGCCTTTTATTACAGTAACAGGCTTCTTATGTCCTTGTTCGAGGAACACACACACAAGGGCACACACTCACATGCACACCCACACACAAACAAACATAATTTAATCACTGACATTCTTTAAAGTGACTGTCTTGCACGCATAAAGCGCGTACACACACACACACACACACACACACACACACACGCGCGCACACACACGCACACACGCACACACACACACACACACACACACACATACACATGAATCATTCAGTATAAGAGCCAATAGACATTTTTAATGTGGTTAGCCAACACGCACACTCACTCACTCACTCACTCACACATCTACGTACACACACACGTCATTCAATCTGAGATGCTGGCAGGCAGGCAGGCAGACACACAGTGGCTCATGGGTAGAGTGGCCGGTAGAACATCTGTATGGGAACCATGAGGTTCCAAGTTCAGAGTTAGTATCGAAGTGTCCTTGAGCAAGACTCTGAAGTTTGAACCCCTAATTGCTCCTGATGTGCAGGTTGGTGCCTTTCATGGTTTCTACCGCCATCGGTCTATGGTATGAATGGGTAAATGTAAAGCACCATGTCAGTAAAGAAACAAGACACATTTACAGACAGCTTGAATGCAAGGCTTAATTGGTCTGATCCCAGACCTGAGGTTGAGGTTGAGAATCTCTCTGGGAGCCCCCCTTCCCCGTCCCCTGCCTGTGTGTGACTGACTGATCTTCATCAGACTCTGCTGAGCCAACTGGATCCTCTTCAGATTCCCAGACACTAGCCTGTGTTCTTAGCAGACTAAAGCAGAACGATCAAAAGTCATTCAAATGGCCTTGTGGTTTAATCGACACAAGGCTGGTGCCGTAGTGGCTGTCACAGAGTTGGATTATAACAGTGCGAGTGTGATAGAGAAAAAAAGCGATGATGATGATGTGTGTGTGACTGTGTGTGTGTGTGAATGTGTGTGTGTGTGTGTCGCTCTTACCGCCTGCTGCCTGTCCTCGCGGCCCCCGAGGGAAGCACAGTGGGAGTGATTTGGCTGCGACACATAGCATTCAGGGGATGGCTTTGGCTGTAACACGCAGCAGTTAGGGAGCCTGTTTCACCGTAGCAGCCTGCAGTTTCAGTGCTAGACCAATGATTATATAGATTCAGTGGTGGACACTCACTAAGTACATTTACTTGAGTGTTGTGCATTGTTGCAGTATTTGGTGTTTTGTAAGTTTCAATGAAACTTACAAAAATATATTATGCAGTTGTCTTGTTGTATTTTTATGTCTGTGTGTACAGTATGTCTCTCTAGTGCATGTATGTGGGGTTTTTATGACTGTGCTTGCACAGTGCACACATTGCATTAGTGCATCCTGCTCTGAGTGTGCGCGTGTGTATCTTTGTGCAAATGTATACACAGGCAAGTGAGACCATATAATATACATTTGTCACGTACATCAGTATAGTGTTCTCTTATCAAAACATCACAAATCCATCTTTTGACTGTTTGACAAGTATTTTAAACAGCTTATGTAAGTTTATACACACACAGTGTGCGCATGTGTGCGTGCGTGCGTGTGTGTTTGTGTGTGTGTGACAGGGGTTTTCTCAGTCCTTAGGAAATGTGGGTTGCCCTGTACTAGGCACTGGTTCCCATAGCAACAGCAGCCGCCGCAGCAGACAGGAGCAGGAAGTATGTGTGTGTCTGTGAGGGAGAGAAAGTGTGTACGTGTGTACGTGTGCGTGTATGTGTGTGTGTGCGTGTGTGTGTGTGTGTAAGTGTGTATGTAACGGAGAGGGGAAGGTTGGTGCTGAGATGGAAGAGCATGTGGACGATATAGGATGAGCACCACAGGCTCTGAGGATTTAACAACTGCACACCTGTAGAGCGAGGCAGCATGTGTGTGTGAGGGTGGTGTGTGTGTACATGTCTATGTGCGTACGTGCGTGTGTGTGCGCGTGTAATGGAGGGTCACCTGTTTCACGTCTACAGCCATGTGTACACACTCAACGATCTTTATGCGGAGAATATGACGGTAAGATGTGCGATCGTAATCATCGTATATATGCGTGCCGTGCGCATGTTTGTAGACACACGCAAATGCACACAGATGCAACACCGTACCATAATGTCTTAAGAGAAGGTATTGGTGAAGACTCACTGTCTCACTCTATCCAGATGTTTATATACAGTATGTGCTAGTGTACGACAGTATGTTGGTGTGTGTGTGTGTGTGTGTGTGCATGCGCGTGTGTGTCCTGCCTTGGGTTTATGCCGGTTGGGTGTGTTTAGATTGTTGTTGATTGTTACCCCATGTGAGTGGTAAAATCGCATCCAACTATTATCGTGCCCAAAACCTCATCCAACTCTTGTGAACTGTGCCCTTTTCTGTGCGACCGGCTGGTCGACCTGGGAGAATGAACGTGCAACCTGTGAAACTTGACTTAACATCTCACACTAGAGTACAGTGCTATTTGTCCTGGCAGATTATTTATTTCCCTGAATCTTGTCTAAGTTTTTTCTTTATTTCACCTGATCTGTGTTCGCTGACATGTGTGTGTGTGTGTGTGTGTGTGTGTGTGTGTGTGTGCGTGTGCGTGCACGTGTGTGTGTGCGTAGGTCATACTGGTGCAGGTGAACCCGGGGGAGACGTTTACCATTCGGGCGGAGGACGGCTCGCTGCAGTGCATCCAGGGTGAGTCGCACCGTTATTACATCATTTTTCTGACGCTACTACTAGCCTGCGCGCGGCGCTCTCTGATGACCTCATCAGCGGGTTCTGCTATGGGGAGACCTTGTCCTGATAGTGGTTATTGTGCTCTATTTGTCATACACGTATAATACAGCATAGATCCACAAGCCTGGAGAAAGTTCTGTTTGAGAGGTTTGTTAGAAATGTGTTGAGTTTTTTTTACGATATGCTTTTTTCTCTTTTTTTTTTGTCTGAGCTACATTGATGACGTGTGCTTTCATGGTATGAGGGCCATTCATTTAACCAACAGGGTTTCATTTGACAGCTGTTGCCAATTATGGCATGGGTTCATTTTGAAGTCTCCATGGATCAGAGAATTGGGATTTTTCTTCCATGAGCCCTTTGCTGAACTTGATTCCATGAGTCAGGGTTTTACTGACGTCACCCACTCTCACACAAACCTAAATGTTGTGAGATCTATATAGTGAGTTAGAGGCAAGATAGAACAACAGTGGGTAGTGGAAGCGGAGTGTGTGTGTGTGTCGGTGAAAGAGTGTGTTCCTCATCCATCGTCCTATCTTTCTCATTATCTTTCTTTCTCCCCGCCTGGACATGGCACACATAGAGATTATGTTATAACATGAACGTTAATTTATCTCAATTAACACTAGCTGTGCAGTAGTAATGGTGTTGCTGTAAGCGTATGCACATGACATCATCGTACCCTGAAGTTATGCGGGAACGCCTACTGAGTGGCAAAAAACAACAACTGGCAAATGACAGCCCATACATCCAAACAAAAAAGTCCTATATGATTGTATTAAATGACATTAAACTCACCAACATTGCAGGTGTATAAAAAGCTTGAATGATCCTCTTTCTATCTGCAAAGTTTTTGTTTCATAAAAATCCACCATAGAGCTACTTTTCTGTCAATACATTCTGTGCAGGTGTTCATTTTTTACAAGTGTGAGTTTGGAAGCGCTCGTTATCAATAACGCAACGTCCTGCTGCACCCTGCATTATATGCAATTGAAGGCCTATTCAATACAACAGTTTTAGGTGATAAGTAGCCTTGCCGAGCCATGAGGCCCATAGCACAGGAGCCTATCTCCTGTTTCTGTAGCGTGAGGCAGCTTGATGTACAAGTACACCCCCTGGACATGACGCTAGTATGTCGCAGGGACTTACCCCCAATCCAACCCTTGATGCTGAGTGCCAAGCAGGGAGGCACTGGGTCCCATTTTTTAGAGTCTTTGGTATGACCCGACTGGGGATTGAACCCCAGCCTCCCAGTCCCAGGGCGGACAGTCGGACACTCAACCACAAGGCCACTGATCTGATTAGGTGATAAGGTGAACACTGAAAACTACAACATGACGTCACGCCGCGGTGATAAGCGACTCACCGCTCACCCGAACACATCTCTCTGTTTTTTTATATATATAGTATGAATAGGCTTTAGAAACAGGTTTGCGTGGACCGTTGCGTGATTTCCAAAGAGGGCTTCCAAACTCCAATGCTCCATGCTGCTCAATGTTTTGTCTAGATAGGGAGGGTAGTGTCCTGGTGGAAAAGGGACGCAGTGGGGTTGGTTGATGGGGAGAGCAAAGGTAGACGCGCAGTGGAAAGTACCTAAGTACCTACATTTACTCAAGTACTGTGCTTAAGTAA
>NC_136799.1:24242985-24255485 GCF_951216825.1 Electrona antarctica | reverse complement strand
CTGCACCGTGTGTGTGTGTGTGTGTGTGTGTGTGTGTGTGTGTGTGTGTGTGTGTGTGTGTGTGTGTGTGTGTGTGTGTGTGTGTGTGTGTGTGTGTGTGTGTGTGTGTGTGTGTGTGTGTGTGTCAGTCATCTGGTCAGAGCTGAGCGTGCATCATGTCAAGGTCTCTTTCATCTTTTATTGGCAGATGTGAGCCATTCCCTCTTTCATTTTGTGTCTGTCTGTAGGCTATGGCCTACTGTCTCTTCCCCTGTGTCTGTAGGCTATGGCCTACTGTCTCTTCCCCTGCTATGTCTTTGTGTCTGTCTGTAGGCTATGGCCTACTGTCTCTTCCCCTGCTATGTCTTTGTGTCTGTCTGTAGGCTATGGCCTACTGTCTTCCCCTGCTATGTCTTTGTATACTCTCTCTCTCGTCTCATTGGCACTTGGCCATTAGGTAAGCTCTGATGACTGATATTAATAATACTATATTCCTTTCTCTGCTCTGTGGTTCTCCATCTCTGATCCCCGTTCTGCCTTCTCCACTGTTGGACCCTTTGATGTTAATGGAAATAGCCGGTTTGAGAGAAATATGGTGGAAAGTCTCGCGGCCTGTGTTTACACCAAGCCAGATGGCCCTAAACAAGCCATGGGGAGAAAGCATACAAATACGTGTTTCTCAGAAAGGGCCTTAATTTGACGTTCTGGTTCTAGCAGAACTGCCTTGTAGTAACCTGGAGGTGGTTGATATGGGATCCACTGCCTTGTAGTAACCTGGAGGTGGTTGATATGGGATCCACTGCCTTGTAGTAACCTGGAGGTGGTTGATATGGGATCCACTGCCTTGTAGTAACCTGGAGGTGGTTGATATGGGATCCACTGCCTTGTAGTAACCTGGAGGTGGTTGATATGGGATCCACTGCCTTGTAGTAACCTGGAGGTGGTTGATATGGGATCCACTGCCTTGTAGTAACCTGGAGGTGGTTGATATGGGATCCACTGCCTTGTAGTAACCTGGAGGTGGTTGATATGGGATCCACTGCCTTGTAGTAACCTGGAGGTGGTTGATATGGGATCTACTGCCTTGTAGTAACCTGGAGGTGGGTGATATGGGATTTATCAGCACTATTGACAGCATTCAATATGAGGTAATAAGGCCTTTTATTAATGTAATCATTTATTTTCTCCACTAGAGTAAGATGTGTCTTTGAGCTATGTTGAGCATTGACAGAGCATAGATAGCATGTACCGTCTGCATTAAGAGCTTAGCTCCGCTGCGCAAAAGAAATAGCCTACATCTAGTTGAAGACGGCATGGTATATTTTATATCATTCTCTACTTTTGAACAAAAGAGCTGGGTGGACACAAAGAGAGAGAGACAGGCATTTAGACGGATAGAAAAAAGAAAGAAAGAGAGCAACCGAGAGAAAGGTGCAATGGTAGTATGTGCACACAGGCACATGTAGCAATGCTTCTCTATTTTCCATGGATGGACAGTGTGGAGAGAAAAAGTGAAGATGTCCTTCTGCAGAGGTGGATACAAGAGCTTAAAACGAGGTGTGTGACTGTGTGTGTGTGTGTGTGTGTGTGTGTGTGTGTGTGTGTGTGTGTGTGTGTGTGTGTGTGTGTGTGTGTGTGTGTGTGTGTGTGTGTGTGTGTGTGTGTGTGTGTGTGTGTGTGTGTGTGTGTGTGTGTGTGTGTGTGTGTGTGTGTGTGTGTGTGTTCTCCACCCTACTTATGTCCTGTTGGGTTTGGGGAAATGGTCTCCATGGGAACGGACTACCTCTCCAGGTGGCGTATAATGGAATGTGGCCCCTCTGGGCACTGTGTGTGCGTGCACGTGTTTGTGTGTGCCTGGCACATACCCGTCTTCTTTTCTGATTCTTTTCCACTCTTCTTTGTCATGTGAGAAACAAGAGCAGAGGATTGGCGCTATATCCAGCAGTAGTTGGTGTGTGTGTGTGTGTGTGTGTGTGTGTGTGTGTGTGTGTGTGTGTGTGTGTGTGTGTGTGTGTGTGTGTGTGTGTGTGTGTGTGTGTGTGTGTGTGTGTGTGTGTGTGTGTGTGTGTGACTGTGTGACTGTGTGTGTGACTGTGTGTGTGTGTGGTTAGTTGTTGGAGTATTCCCTTCCTGCCCCGACATAAACTCAATACCCTCACAGTAGGGCATGAAGAGGCAGGGAGAGGAAAGTGGGGTTGGAAACAAAATGATAGAATGAGAGACGGTAAAGGGAGAGAGAGAGAGAGACTGAGACTCTGCATGTCTGGTCGTGTCTGTTGCCATGCATTCCGGGCGAGGCCACTTCCTCTGCGAGATGACCCTAGCAACCCCTGTGCTGCTGACTTGGTTTGGTCTGCCAGCTCTGGGGGAAGGCTTGACTCATTGTCAGGACTGGACCACTTGGGGCGACACAGGGGTGGGGGAGTGGGTCAGAAATCTGGAGATTTGGAGAACACTATGTCTGTTTGTGTGTGTGTGTGTGTGTGTGTGTGTGTGTGTGTGTGTGTGTGTGTGTGTGTGTGTGTGTGTGTGTGTGTGTGTGTGTGTGTGTGTGTGTGTGTGTGTGCGTGTGCGTGTGCACGCAGTGGAGGGGGGGGGGGGGGGGTTCGACTGTGTTGTCAGAATTTTCCAGAGTGTGTGTCAGAGAGAGAGAGAGAGAGAGTGCTTTTCCAGGGAAGGAATTCTTGGCTCCCTGGAAGCTCAGGGTACAGCTGGAGCACTCCTCCCTTTCTCCTCTCCTTCCCTCCTTATCTCCTTATCTCCTTAACTCCTTCTCTCTTTTTCTCCTTTTCTCCATCTCTCCCTCTCTCCTTTCCTCCTTCTCTCCTTCACTCCTCTCCCTCTCAACATCTCTCCTTCCCCATTCCTCTGTCTGTCTGTCTGTCTGTCTGTCTGTCTGTCTGTCTGTCTGTCTGTCTGTCTGTCTGTCTGTCTGTCTGTCTGTCTGTCTGTCTGTCAGCCATAACTAGCTATAGCCTCTCTGTCTATATATAGCCTATATATAGATTATCTATCTATAAATGCACCATGTCGCTGTACGTGTGTGCGTCTGTAATCCACGTAACTCGAAAAAAACGTTAATTGGATAGCCGGTTGTCCAGAACCAGCAGAAAAGCCTCTGCCTGGGATCACCTGATCACCCCTAGATATCCATATATGGAGCTGGCCTGTTCTGACGTCACGATGATGTTCTGACATCTGCATAGACTTCATATTTGGGCATGCCTGACAAAGAACTCCATATGTGGGCATAAAAGAGACACAGACATAATAACTGGGTGGGTCATGCATTTCCAACTTGCATCGTTCCAAGTAGGCCAGTGCCCAATGGGTACCGCTCTAGTATAATACCAGTAAGACGCCCTGAGGGCGAGGGCGCTTGCACGGCTGCACGCATCCGCCTGGGTGACGGCAGACTGCTGAGCGAGCGCTGGCGCTTTGGCATGGGGGGTCAGATCAACATATGGAAGGAATTCTGTACTGGCCATATATGGAGCGTGTCTTGAGTGTACATGGTTTAATGAGGTCAGATCAACATATGGAATGTCAGAACAGGTCATCATCTCCATATATGGAGATCAAATGTTCCGGCCTGTTGAAAACTAGTTTCCGCCGGCTGCCGGGCACAGCTGCACTAATAACTTTGGGGCGGGCCCGTCTAAGAGTTTGAATGGACAGATATCAGTCAAAAGGGAGACATTGAAGAGGAAGGACGGGTATAGTATATAATCTATAATTATTTTCAGTCAAATTCTTCATATGAACAAACTTGGCCAATAGGCCGATTGTTACTCTACTGACATTCAGTTGAAACATTTTCAAATCGTTGCAACAGTATAGTAGACAGTTGTAGTGATGCATGCATATCAATGTCCTTTCTGTATCTGGTTTGTTTTCGTTTGGGAGGTGCATTATTTTACCTGTGGTCTTGTCTCGGACACGTCGTATCAGTTCCCTGCGTGTGCACGGCGTGTGTTTACATTTCATGGGGGGCTTTGCTTTGCTATGACTTGATTGGATGGACGGAAGTGTGTGTGTGTGTGTGTGTGGGGGGGGGGGGGCTGGTAACAAATTAAGGTGTGTGTACTGTGTATGTGTGTGGCAGGTCAGAAGGAGAAGTTACTTTGACCTAGATACATCCCCCTCTCTGCATCCTTAGGCCTACTTGTCTGATCAGCCGACAGCCCTGAGATACGCACGCACGCACGCACGCACGCACGCACGCACGCACGCACGCACGCACGCACGCACGCACGCACGCACGCACGCACGCACGCACGCACGCACGCACGCACGCACAGTGGAATTTAGAGTGGGAGAGGGGGGAAAGTCCCTGCTAATCTAGGACTTCCAGTCTTGCCTTTCTTTCTTTCTTTCCACTGACATTCACAAGCCACCCCCCCCCCCCTTCACACACACACACACACACACACACACACACACACACACACACACACACACACACACACACACACACACACACACACACACACACACACACACAAACATTCTTCTCTTCTCTTCTCTTCTCTTCTCTTCTCTTCTCTTCTCTTCTCTTCTCTTCTCTTCTCTTCTCTTCTCTTCTCTTCTCTTCTCTTCTCTTCTCTTCTCTTCTCTTCTCTTCTCTTCTCTTCTCTTCTCTTCTCTTCTCTTCTCTTCTCAAGACTTGCATGCACACATGCACACACACACGCACGCACGCACGCACGCACGCACACACACACACGTACACACATGTACACACACACACACACACACACACACACACACACACACACACACACTACTTTCTCTGCTCTGCGGTGGACACAAGCACCGTGCTGTTCAGACTGTGACTCAACCACCAGGAATGCCCCACATTAACATGTGGAGAAATGGAGGGAGGGGGGAGGAAAGAAAGAGGGGAGGAAGGGAGAGAGTCAGTGGAGTGTTTGGGGTTGGGGGGGATGTGATTGAAAAGACGGGTGCATGTTGGACTTGTTCACGGACAAGACAAAGGTGTTTAAATGGTGCCACTCGTTTAGTGGGTCAAGGTTTCACAATCTGTTGAGTCTTAGAGAATGAACGGTAGAGTGAGGAACTCAGGGAAGGAGAGAGAGAGAGAGAGACGAGCAGGAAATGATTTGAGACTCTGGGTCTGTTTACACACCAACAGCTGTTACACTTTCTCTCTCTCCCTCTCTATCTATGTAGAGATGATTAGAGAATGGATACAATGAGTCATCAACGTCTGGGTTTTGCGTGCGTGCGTGCGTGCGTGCGTGCGTGCGTGCGTGCGTGCGTGCGTGCGTGCGTGCGTGCGTGCGTGCGTGCGTGCGTGTGTGCGTGTGTGTGTGTGTGTGTGTGTGTGTGTGTGTGTGTGTACATAATGTACATGCGTGCATGTGCTCCTCTTATATTATTTTCAGCATGTATGCATGCATAGTTCTTTAGTTATTGTTCATCTTGGCACAGGGAAAAAGTCTGCATAAACTTAAAGCCCTGAAGAGCAAAATGTGGCGTTGTTGCTTACTTTGTCCTGCAACAGCGATAATATATGCGGCATATGGACGTTCATAACGTCTTCTTTTGAGTTTTGACAAATAATAAGCCCTCTTGAAAGTTGAATGTGATATGTGATGATGGACACTCACATAAATATGTTTCCCTATCCAGAACCTGTTGCATGGTTACCCTCCAGGCGCTAGAATATAGCCTTGTGTGATAACACTGCATGGTGAAAGTGGTGCGTGCGTGCGTGCGTGTGTGCGTGCGTGCGGGGGTGCGTGCGTGCGTGCGTGCAAGTTTGTGCTAGGTAGTAGGTTGTTATGTCTGTTTTCTTTTTGTTATGTCTGCGCCTTGTTTGCTAGTTGTGCCAAGGTAAATTCTTAAGGTTTTATTAAGGTTTTACTATCATGTAAAGCATTCAAGTGACAGTATGTTCCAGGCGGGAGAGTGTTTTGTCTTAGATTTGTAATGTATCTCAGTATCTCACTCCCTGCTATGTATGCTATGTTTGTGAGCTGTGTGCGTCACTGATTAGCATTGATGTCAGTCTATGCAATCTAAGGCTACATCCGCATTAATACGTTTTAGTTTTACACTTTTGCTACGTTTAGGCTATGGCATCCACACTACTCCACTCGTTTTTGAAACTCCTAGAACTAAGACTTTGTAAAACAAATGCAGCTGACCTTGTTTTAGTTACTTCCAGATTCGTTCTTATCAGTCACGATGTGTTCTTCCGATGATTAGTTACTGTACATCCCTATCACGTGTCCTCTTCCCAAAGAAAACTATCTCGGCCCGACTTGACTTCCCATAGAAAACTACCTCGGCCTTGACTACCAGTGGTTAACCCATTTTGACCTGAGATCAGATTCTAAAAATGTCTTCTACATCCTGACAAACTATTTAAAACTATTTCTGTGCTATGAAACTATTTCTATGCTATGAAACTATTTATGTGCGAAAACACCTGTGTGCATAGAGATGTTTTTTCTTTTAAAATATAAAAAAATATTAGTGTGTGGACGTGGCCTAAAGTGTAAGTACTCCTGATGTTCAGAGTGCGTACGTGTGTGTTTATCTGTTCTGTGTCTAGAATACAGCTGTATACTGTACATATACTGTAAACTGTGTGTGCGTGTACTGTACGTGTCTGCGCGTGTACATGCGCTTAGATGTGTTGTGTTGATACATGTAGGTCTACCACAAGCGGACAGGTATGGACATTTGTTCGTCTGTGTGTTGTTTGAGTGTGTTCAGATGTTGGGAACAAAGCTGGGCAGAGCCCAGGGTCCCTCCAGACGTTACGTTGTCTCGCCTCTGGACTGGGGCCCAGTTGCAGAAGTAGGTCGGGCCACTGCACCCCTCCCCTCTCCTCTGGGGTGGGGTGGGCTGAGGAGGAGAGAGACAGAGGAAGAAGGGTGGAGGTGTGGGATGGGCACGCATGATTCTATTCTACGTCCGAGCATAGACATGGTAACGCCCCGCCTGCCTATGATTGGCCTACTGACACTGCCGGCCTTACCAGACTTTCCTCCGAGGCAGAGCTCTGCTCCGAGGTGGAGAGTGCTGGATAGTCTTCCGCGAGGTTACTCTGTGGTGGGAATTAATACAAGTACGATATAATGCAAGAGAATGACAGCTTGGCACACGCAACAGTAACTTTTATTTTTGTAGAAGAGGCAAACTAATATTGTTAAATGCTGTTTGCTTTGATGGAATAATTGATTGAACACGTACGCCGTAATATGATTTGATTTGGGTGTGTTCTAAATAAAGTGTTAAAGTGTTGATTATTGTGTAATTTATTTGTATGTGTAAATTTGAAACATTATTGTACTGTAAAAATGTCTATTTTCCCTTGATCTTTAACTTTTTTAGTATAATAGTATTAGTTTACTATAATTAGATTAATACACGTTAATCAACACTAGCACTTTATTTATAACAGTCAATCATTCAGTCAAAGCAAACAGCATAAACATTAGTTTGCCTCTTCTACAAAAATAAAACGTACAAGTTAGTTTCAAAGCTGCATTCTGTCGCGCGTGCCAAGCTGTCATTCTCTTGTACCGTACTTGTATTATTTCCCATATGGGCAATACGGGCAGTGTCAGTAGGCCAATCAGAGGCAGGCGGGGCGTTACCATCTCTATGCTCGGATGTAGAATAGAATCACGCGATGGGCACCCCATATAGACATATAAAGGTAGACGCCTCTTCCGGCTCTGGGGCGTGTGTTCTCGAGAGGGGGCAAAGCTTTCCAGAGATTCCTTGCAAAGCATAGCGGAAGCATTCCGTGTGCGTCACAGAGCGGATGTTCGAGTCTGACAAGTCCCGTAAAAGATGCGCTGTGATTGGCCAGTTGTCACTTGAGTGGCAGAGTGGCATTGCGTGCCTGCCCACACTTCCGGTGTACTTCCGCCCCAGAGTGTAAATTGTTCCGCCCTCTAACATGGGTTGCGACAACATCAAGGCCACACATGTGTGCAATGCATGCTTCAGGGTGTGGATGCACTCTGCTGCGTGAGTGGTGACTCTATGCATTAGGCATGTAAGTATCTAGTAATGCAGGATACGGGTCAAGAAGATGGAGTGGTTCCCAACCACTCTAAAGAATGCATCACAAGAATGCATCTCGCGCGCACACACACACACACACACACACACACACACACACACACACACACACACACACACACACACACACACACACACACACACACACACACACACACACACACACACACACACACACACACACACACACACACACAGTAAACGCTCAGTGCACATTTAGCTCAAAAGAGGCCCCACATGTCTGTGCACTCTTTGGAGTTAAATTCACACCATGGATTGTATTGTGCAGGGGCTGTCTCTGCCTGCATGTTGGACAATCTGATATCAATCCAACACGTCATACGGTATCTGTGATCCTGTAACTGTAACCTAGCTGACTCCCACATCATCGTGAAATACTGTTTTGGAAAACGGTGACACCTATACTCTTAGGATGAGATTTATTCTGTAGCACAAACTTCACACTTGCATATGATGTTCTAAACATCATGTACTGTACATGTCTGCTACTACATAACATGTATACTGTATACCTTTTGATCGTTTGACCTGTTTCTCTGCTCTGCTCCTGTTCTTACTCTATCTCCCATACCTCCCTTCTCTCGAAAACTACAAAATTAGAGAGCGTGCATGAAAAAAGGAATTTCACCCACTTCTTTACATTCACAAACCCGTTATGTGACAATAGAGGTGATTCTGATTCAAATGTTGATTTGTTGACAATGCTGAGTACAGACTGGATCCTTTATTTTGTATTAATATGGACTCATTTTCTCAATTGTCCCTATTCTCTGCCTAACATTGCATCGCAACACACTGTGTGTTTTTAGTTTCTGCTATAGGTGAAGATATGTGCAGTTAAGAGGGAAAAGGAATGGGGCCTAGTATAGACCCCTGCTGGGCCCCAGTCAACAATGTATATAAGGTTTAAGTGGTTAAGCTGCAGCTCTTAGATGAGTAAAATTAGATGTATTCATCAACCTTGTAAGTGTTAGTTTTAAAGAACGCAGTGTTGCCTGGGCCCTTGTTGTAACATATATACTGGGTTGGGTTTGACCTGGATCAATACCCAGTCCCAGATTAAAACCCATTTAGACCTGACGATTCTACAAATGCCTTCTAAATCCTGTTTCTATGTCAGTCGTTCTCAAACATGTCAAGGACCCACAAACTGTAGGCTACTTGGCCGACCCCCATCTGAAAATATGTTGCTCCGGGGACCCCCCAGACGCAAAGATTTGAGTTAAAAATGTTCGCTCTGAAAGAAGTGAACGTCCTGAATGAGTTAAATAAAATGTGTGAAAAAAATAAAATGTATTAACTATGAGGGGGGGCTGCCTGGAACCGCCTCAAGGACCCCAAGGGGTCCACAGACCCCCTGGTCTATGGCATGATGTGTGTGGTACAACGTGTCATTTTGTTGATGTATGAAGCGGATAAAACAGGCCTGCTATTGATTTGTTTTCATCAGCTGATGGGGTTTAACGTGCCGGTTAAAAGCTCTGTTATGACGCTATTATGTAACTAGGAGCTTATGGTGCCCCAGGCTAAAAGGCTAGGGGCTCAGTGGTCCAGGAATGCACACACACACACACACACACACACACACACACACACACACACACACACAGTCTGTGTGTATGCAAGGCTCGACGTTCAAACATGGCAACTGTATAGCGTGTGATTTACATTCCTTAGCGACCCGTTCAAATGACAGACTATGACACAGCCTAGACACCTACTGTAGGCTGTGGATTGTGCTTACACACAATAGCACACTAGCAAAAGCACATGCATGTCCATTGCTTGTGCATGGTGTCTGCGGTATGTGTGTCAGTGTGGCTACTGTAGGAGTGTAACAGTTAATAGGGCTTTTATATTTACAAAGGTTCCTAATTAATAATTAATCACAATTTAATATATATAAAATAATTTGAATGAATATTTTCACTATTTGTACATGACACTGTTACTGTAGGTGTAGTTAATCGATTAATTGAAGGAAAATAAAATCATCTCAATTTATTGCACTAATCAGAAAAGTAATAGAATAATAGCTGAAGTGATACAGGACATTGTGACACTTCATCTGACCCTTCCCACTGTTAAGATATCTGCCGGACCTGACTCACAGGAGGCTGGACTATATGTATATATATATATATATATATATATATACATACACACACACACACACACACACACATACGTACGTACGTGCGTGCGTGCGTGCATGCGTGCATGCATGCGTGCGCGCCTGCACTCTCGCGTGTGCGTCCGGCATCAGATTCTTCACACCAGGCCGGTCTATACACAGTGGCTATTTCAGTTCTGTCTCCCCCAGTTCCTGTGTGACCTCTCCTCTCTAGCCATCTTTGCTGTTGTAAAGCTCTATCTTATAGTACTACACAATATAATACTGAGTGTTCATTTGATTTTAAATACAGTGAGTAATTTAAAATTGACAGTGCAGATTTGAATGTGTATGTTAAACCCAGGTGAATGTGTATCCCAGGTGAATGTGTATCCCAAACCCAGGTGAATGTGTATGTTAAACCCAGGTGAATGTGTATCCCAAACCCAGGTGAATGTGTATCCCAAACCCAGGTGAATGTGTATCCCAGGTGAATGTGTATACCAAACCCAGGTGAATGTGTATCCCAGGGGAATGTGTATGTTAAACCCAGGTGAATGTGTATGTTAAACCCAGGTGAATGTGTATACCAAACCCAGGTGAATGTGTATCCCAGGTGAATGTGTATACCAAACCCAGGTGAATGTGTATCCCAGGGGAATGTGTATGTTAAACCCAGGTGAATGTGTATACCAAACCCAGGTGAATGTGTATCCCAGGTGAATGTGTATGTTAAACCCAGGTGAATGCGTATACCAAACCCAGGTGAATGTGTATCCCAAACCCAGGTGAATGTGTATCCCAAACCCAGGTGAATGTGTATCCCAAACCCAGGTGAATGTGTATCCCAGGTGAATGTGTATCCCAGGTGAATGTGTATGTTAAACCCAGGTGAATGTGTATGTTAAACCCAGGTGAATGTGTATGTTAAACCCAGGTGAATGTGTATGTTAAACCCAGGTGAATGTGTATGTTAAACCCAGGTGAATGTGTATGTTAAACCCAGGTGAATGTGTATGTTAAACCCAGGTGAATGTGTATGTTAAACCCAGGTGAATGTGAATGTTAAACCCAGGTGAATGTGTATGTTAAACCCAGGTGAATGTGTATGTTAAACCCAGGTGAATGTGTGTGTTAAACCCAGGTGAATGTGTATGTTAAACCTAGGTGAATGTCCAGAAATGAACATCCCATCCCATTATAGAATAGTTGGTCCCATCTCATTATAGACGAAAAGGTTTCAAAAATGTCCCCCGATTAATAATAATAATAAAAAACGTTATATGTATCGCAGATCTCAAATTCCCAACAAAAAATATATATATATATATATATATGATTTAAATGGTTAAAAGTAGGTAGGGCAGAACAAATTTAAAAAAGTAAAATATAAATAAAATTCATGCTGTACTGCACTGTGTGTGTGTGTGTGTGTGTGTGTGTGTGTGTGTGTGTGTGTGTGTGTGTGTGTGTGTGTGTGTGTGTGTGTGTGTGTGTGTGTGTGTGTGTGTGTGTGTGTGTGTGTGTCGGCGTCGGCTGAGGAAGCTGTCATGGGAGTGTCTTAGCTCTCAGAGCTGAGGACAGATAACATTACCTCGCTAATGCTTACATAACTTCCAGGCAGCGCCACGTCACAACTGACCCAGACACACACACACACACGCACACGCACGCGCGCGCGCACACACACACACACACACACATGCAGAGAGAGAGATGCAAACACTACAAGCAGTCATGCTGAGACTCAAACACAAACTATAACTACATATTCAGCCTCTCACTTAACTTAACACACTTCACTTAAATACATACATACTCGCACACAGCCATTTATATCTATCTAGATCCGGCAGCTGCCTTCACAGGGCGAGAGAGAGAGAGAGAAAGAGAGAGAGAGAGAGAGAGAGAGAGAGAGAGAGAGAGAGAGAGAGAGAGAGGCTTTGTGTACGCCTTTGTTTGGCAACTCAGTGGATGAATTTCTTTTTATGTTGGTCTCTTAGGTAAAGGGAGTTTTTCTTTTCTGTGTGTGTATTTGGGCTATCCATCTGTGCCTAGTTGGTTTGTATGTAGGTCAGCTCACAAACAGGCTCTTTTTCGTCTGATATCACCGCCCCAGACGCACGCACGCACGCACGCACGCACGCACGCACGCACGCACGCACACACGCACACACGCACACACACTCACAGATGCATGCGCGCAGCAGCACACTTGCTTTCCCGAGAGGGTCTGCGTTTCCTCTCAATGTGGTGACCACATGTTCAAGAAAGAGAGAGATAGAGCAATGGAGGGAGAGATAGAGAGAGTTCTGTTTTG
>NC_136799.1:24217985-24232985 GCF_951216825.1 Electrona antarctica | reverse complement strand
GGTTTGACAAATATTTTCCATTCTGGTCAAACAGAGTCAGTGTGATGCTATTGTGCATGTTGGCTCACTGGAAACCACTCTACACTCTGAGCGTGTACAAATGTAACCAAATGGACCCTTATGGGTCCATTTGGTTCCATTTGTACGTGTGCGTGCGAGCATGTCTGTGGCTGTGCACTTTTGGGCATTCATGTGAATAAATATATGGAATCCAAGGGAATGCCAGCAAGTTCTTGGAATCTAGTTTTCATTGAAATCCAGAGATGTTCATTTAATGACAACAGTACCAGCTGTCCTTGCTGTTTAAAGCTGCAATCCAGAACTCATGAATAAAAGATTATTGTAACCAATCTCTATGGTAGAGTATGTTAATGCGATATAACTAGCAGTGGTGGAGTGTAACTACCTACTCAAGTACTGTACTTAAGTACAATTTTGGTATTTGTATTTGTATTTTACTTATATTTCCAATTTAAAATACTTTTACTTTTACTCCACTACAAGTATTTGTATAATGCGTCACATTGTGAGCTTGTAGATCTAGTAGATCTGCACAGTGCACACTGCACAGTGCACACTAAATGGAACAGAGCCTTAATTAGTATCATCGGTAACACCTTTTGAAGGAAGTAGGGAAGCACCCCAGAAGTAGGAAGAGTTATTCTGTGTGCATATAGCCCATTGGACAGCAACAATATTCCTCTCTCAGCACCTTATTGTTTTCCCTTGTCTCTTCCTCTCTCCCTTTCTCCTTCCTCTCCCCCCTCATCCTCCTCCCCAGGTGCTGGAGGATAACACGGGGGTCCGTCGGGTGGTGGTCACACCCCAGTCTCCAGAGTGCTACCCGCCTTCCTACTCGCCGGCACTGTCGCCCACGCACCACCTTCCCCCATACCTCACCCACCCCCACTTCATCCACAACTCCCACTCGTTCTACCCTCCCGTCAGCCCTGGGGACTTATCCCCCCACCAGTACTACCAGCACCAACTGCCCCCCATGTATGGTGACCCAGGTAACTTGACAGGGTGGCCATACCTCATAAAGCTGACAGGAAAGGACCTCCTTCTGAGCAATGTCACACACCAGACCCCCACAACAGGAGAGGAACTATCCAAGAGAGGCCAGCCTGTGGGCGGTAAATTCATGTCAATGAAAACAACTTTGGGTCACGACTAACTTCCAGAAGAGAGTGGGTTCCATCCAAGCATGCTGTCAAACTATTTAAAAAGTTTGCTCGTCGACTAATTCCCCTTTTCACGTTGTCATGTGACACTGTTGCGATCTACGCACTGTCGACACCGCCGTACAACAGAGTACAAGTCGAGTGGCTGCAGCTATACTGGAGTTTTGTTTTGTTGTAAAACAATAGTAGTTTTGTCCAGACAGGAGAAAGTTAACAAAAGCATGCACACACAAATGCAAAATCTGTTGTGCTTAACCTTTTTTTTTTATTTCAATGTCCCCAGGTTTGATATGCATTAGGTCCATGGACCCTTAGATATTATGTATTTATCTCTGGGACCCCAATATACACTGTAAAATCATCATGCTTAGTTTAACTCTGAGAGTGTGCCAAACTGCCAATGGAGTTACAGACTCAATCATTTATCATCATCAATCTATCTATCGTTTAGTTGGTGACCTGCCAGGTTAGGTTAAATATCTATTTAAAATAGGGTTTAAGACCAGTCCTATTTTAAGAAACTATAGTCACAATATTTGTTTTTGTCCATATTTCCCAGTCCTAATCAGAGAGGACTCTATGCCTTAAACAGGGGTATTAATACTTGAAGTTAACTACATGAAGAATGCAGTTGTAAACTTCATGTAGCTTTGATTAATAACTTACTACTTCATTTGTTAATACAAACCTCTATCTCCTCTCCTCATTGCTGTTGTCCAGAGATCATCCCTGTGTATGGGATGTCAAACTACATAGGCAGAGAGGAGACCTACAGCAAACCACAGCCCAAGAAGATTAAGGAACAGAGACAGCTAGAGAGGCAGAATCGACTCAACTCCCCTCCCTCCACCCTCTACAAGGGCAGCCTGGGGCCTGTGCACAACGGATACAGGTCAGTACAACACTCCTGTAGACCGCGGGAAGAAGTGACTGATGGATGCTTCATCTATACTTACATACACACGCATTGCACACCAAAAATAACCAATCTACAAGCTCACAACGTGTTGCAGCTTGCAGACCGTCTACTTTTGCATGATTAAGTTAAAGGACCACTTCACCACTTTTCAACTTCTCTTCCTATAATTGGTCCTAACTAATGTTCATGATAAAATACCACCATTTTTTCCTACTCAGTCTGTGTCTCATAGGAAGGCTGTGGGCAGTTCAGAAACCCGTCCACCAGTGACATCATCGATGGTGAATCCAAGCTAATAGAAACGGCGGGCTTTCTTTTCCTAAAAAGTTGCAATGCAACTTTTTATTATTATTTTTATTATTTTTATTATCGTTCTCACGATAATAAAAATCTAAATATATTTTAAAACAAATCTTGTTTAAAAAATAATCTGCCTAATGATGATGTCACTGGTGGACGGGTGTCCGAACTGCCCAAAGCCCTCCTATGAGACACAGACTGAGTAGGAAAAAATGGTGGTGTTTTATCATGAACATTAGTGAGGACCAATTATATGAAGAGATGTTGAAAAGTGGTGAAGTGGTCCTTTAAGATACAAGAGAAAACGTAAAATGGGCGGGGCCAATACAGAGACTTGCATCATTTGCTTGTAATGTTATTTGACATTAAACCACAAACTAGAATCACACGCATGCACACGCACGCACTCACACGCACACACGCACACACGCACACACACACACACACATAGACACGTCACATAACATTTCCAGCTGTATGTCATTAACGTCATGCTGTTTAGCTTGGAAGGTCTCCCTGGAACGATACACGTAGGTTTGCTCGCTCATAGCTCGTCAGTCAGTGATTCCTCCTAATCCTCACTCCTAGCTCCTTGGAGCAGTAATAACGCTTGTCAAAATGACAGACTGACTGAGCAGTATAGACCAATTATTTGTTTACAAACATTGAGACTGCACACGTAGGTGGCTGTTTCATGTAATCAATTAATAATAATAATAATAATAATTATTATTATTATTATAATATATAGCTCAGATTTATATAGCACTTTTCTAAGTACCCAAAGTTGCTTTACATAAGGAAAGGAAGGAACCAACTTTAATAAGAAAAGAAGGAAAACAATAAAGACATACTGTACTGTAGGTGCTAGATTCCCAACAGATCCCCAAGGCTGTTGTTTTGGGGATCGCTGGTTTCAGTTCATTCCACCTCCTCCTGTGTGTTGGCTGGTGAGGCGCTCCCTCGGGAGACATGCATATACTTCATCACGCAACGGTATACAGTAGCTGACACAGTAAAGCTCAAGCTGGGCCCTGAACCAGAGAAAGTTGACAACCACTGAAATACATTGAACAAAGTAGCATAACATGTGTGACTGTGAAGCTACGGTAGTCCCGCCTTCCTTCCTTTGCACGTATTAGCTGGCGATGTTAGCCCTTTAAACGGCAAAATATGGATGAGAGAATACACTGACACCACGCTAGACAGGAACGCCCAAAAACGTCACATCTGGTTTTAGCCTGGGGTAAGAATTTTCTATGGCTGCCAATGCAACTTGGTCCAATCCTTAATCACATACGGACAGACATCTATGCCGATGCTATCTAACTTGCGGAGGAAGCGTGCCTTGTCCACGGGCAACAGATCTTTCAACGTATGGCATTGCAAATACGTTTGATAATCGCTACTCTGCTCAATATTGTTTTGAAAATGCCGCAAATTGCATTGCAGTGAACGAGCGCAAATCACAACTTCCCCAGGGGGTGGGCGGAGTCACAGTTTGAGGCGCTGATTACGCACCGTGGTGTCAGTGTATAAAAGCACCCTATTCTGTATGACAAGTGCAATGCTCAAGTTCAAGAGTTCATCTTTCCTGGTCAGAGAGCAGGCAGAAAGAAGAGAAAAGTAGAGCAGTGCGCACGTGTGCCTGTGTGTGTGTGTGTGCGTGCGCGCGTGACGGTATCTCTCCTCGCTCCATTCCAATCGTGCGGTTCAAATTATTAATATCTGTGCTGCAATTATTATCTGTGCTGCAATTATGGTGAACAAGTAGCGTCACATGACGTGCTTCAATGACGCCACTCACGCCAGCATCATGTCTTCCTATCCTTCAGAATATCATTTCACATGGACTTCTGTTGTTGTTGTTGTTTCTATTCTACGCAGCAACAAATCACACACCCCGTTACTGGGGTCAATGGGCTCAGGGGGCGGAGTCTCTAGTCCAGGAGGGAAGAAGCCTGAGAGAAGACTCCGTAGCAGTCCTCGGAGCAGTGAACCAGACACACACGCACAGGGTAAGACACACACACACACACACACACACACACACACACACACACACACACACACACACACACACACACACACACACAGACACACACACACACACACACACACACACACACACACACACACACACACACACACACACACACACAGACACACACACACACACACACACACACACACACACACACAGACACGCACACACACACAGACACACACACAGACACACACACAGACACACACACACACACACACACACAGACACACACACACACACACACACACACACACACACACACACACACACACACACACACACACACACACACACACACACACACACACACACACACACACACACACACACACACACAGACACACACACACACACACACACACACACACACACACACAGACACGCACACACACACAGACACACACACAGACACACACACAGACACACACACACACACACACACACAGACACACACACAGACACACACACACACACACACACACACACACAGACACACACAGACACACACACACACACACACACACACACACACACACACACACACACACACACACACACAGGATAAGAACCACACACATGGTAAGACACATGCAAATAGATATACAGGATAAGACGCACACTCACTCACTCACTCAATTTCAATTCAATTCAAACTGCTTTATTGGCATGAGGAAACATACATTTACATTGCCAAAGCAAAAAGTGGAACAATACAATCAAAACAACATTTATGTACAATTGAAAGTCAGAATCTTAAATAAATCAATTTCTATGTACCAAGATCACTGATGCAGATGATTAGTCTTTAGGGTGGTTGTGTTCCATTTGATATCCTTCTCCTATCACAGACACTACAGACAGCTCACGCATCTTGCTGCTGTGTTGTGTGTGTACAGTACACATTGTTGAGTTTTTTATCATTGTTACCATGTTTTCAAAATCTCCTTGGGTGATTGTAATCTGTGGGAAGAAGTCCGCCTATGACGGCCTTTCTTGATCGCAAGACTGTGCTCACCGAGTCTCTACTTAGTTAAGATTTTTCTTTGTTTTGGGTCAGTCACGGTGCTCAGGTATTCTGCCGCAGTGTATTCTCTGTCACTCACTCACTCACTCACTCACTCACTCACTCACTCACTCACTCACTCACTCACTCACTCACTCAAAAGTATATGATGAGAAGTTGAGAACCACCTATGAAATCGCATGTGAAGTTGATTGAATCGTGCACACTCGAGGCCAGGCTGTCGAGAATCCCAAGGAAATCAGTGGGAATCAGTGTGGGTGTGCAAGGCCCCATCATCAGATAAAGGTTTCATCTTCCGTCTGACAGTAACTTTTATCGTATTAATCTGCTCCAGATCTTCCCCAGTTATCTCCAAGCCCAGTGTGATCCACAGGGATCAAGGGACTATAGAAGGTCGAGACTGGCAGGCGGTATAGAGCTCTAAAGCTAGCCTCTGGCGTAATGGAACCTTTTAGGATGTGGTTTAGGAGGATTATAAGCAGTGTGTATATACAGGGAATATCCAGAAAATAAGATGTGTTGAAATAATGTAGATGGTGCGCACGCACGCACGCACGCACGCACGCACGCACGCACACACGCACGCACGCACAAAAAAAAACAAAAAAAAAGCACTACAAGTCCACTCTCTCTGTCTCCTCCTCGGGGGCCCTGGCGACACGCAGTGCCCGAGAAAAAAACACTGTTCACTCTCCTATTCTTATTTTTCTCACAGAATCCCCCCCCCCTCCACCCAAAAAAAAGGAAGAATACATGAATGGATGAATGCTGCTTCACTAAGGTGAAGGAATAAGGGGGTGTGGGGGGGCGTGGAGGTTGAGGTGGGTGTGTGTGTGTGTGTGGGGGGGGGGTTGTCTGGGCAACCACATAGCTGAACCCGTCCTGAAGCCCTATCGACTTTCCCTTCCCTACAATACAGGCCTTGTTGGGAAGGCTGAAGATGGGGGGAGAGGGGGAGGGGGGAGTGGGGAGGTACATACCTGTAGAGTCCTGCTCGTGGATGAAGGAAGCCTTTGAGCTCCGAGAGGGTTTCAGACACCACACATCAGCCTTATCGCACGCTGGCGCGCCGCGCGCACCCACGCACACATACGCATAACGTGCACACATATGCATAACGTGCACACGCAGGTACACATGCGTGCGGGACTGCGGGTATGTACACTCACACATGCAAACACATGCAGGCATACATGCACATGTACTGTTTATATGCGCTTGCACACACACACACGCACACACATACACACACACACAGAGACACAGACAGACACACTGGTACATCTGTAGTGGTGATGACAGAAAACTCCAACTACCGACACATAAATTCAGCCCCATTTTAACTGTCAGGCAGCCACCCCCCCATTTACAGTTTGGTTCAGTCCATCTCTGCACTGTATTGGGTCCGGGGACTGTTCCATCTAGGACTGTGTGTGTGTGTGTGTGTGTGTGTGTGTGTGTGTGTGTGTGTGTGTGTGTGTGTGTGTGTGTGTGTGTGTGTGTGTGTGTGTGTGTGTGTGTGTGTGTGTGTGTGTGTGTGTGTGTGTGTGTGTGTGTGTGTGTGTGTGTGTGTGTGGGTTTGTCTAGAGTTATCTCGCTGAGTGCTTTGATCATGTTAATATCACCACACATGTGAGTCATAAATGGGTACTCGCTAATACGAGTGCACACGTTGGCGGTTGTTCCTACATAGCATGTGCACGCACACGCACACACACACACACACACACACACACACACACACACACACACACACACAGCCAGATGGACAGTTGTGGAAAAACGTATGGCCTTCTCCAAAAACAACATAGGCCTACAGTATATGCACGCACACACAAGAGTGTGTGTGTGTGTGTGTGTGTCTGCCCGCGCGCGCGCGCGTGCACACACACACACACACACACACACACACACACACAGACAGGAGCATGTCATTGTGCCGTCAGTGTGTCTTGGTCTACCAGGGTCTCAGTACTGGGCTGGTGATCAGGCTGAGTCAGCTTGAAGATCCAACACACGCGAGCACACACACACACACACACACACACACACACACACACACACACACACACAGACACACACACACATCCCGTGACTGGGTTTCCTGTAAAACAATCAGAGCATGAGGGTCCAGAGAGGAGAGGAGGAGGTGTGTGAGGAGGCGGGGAGGGGGGGGGGGGGGGGGGGGGGGGGTTGCTGGTGGAGAGAGGGGGAGAGAAAAGTAGGACGCAAAGAGAGGAGAGGGGAAAGATAAATGAAAGATTTGTAAAGAGCTGAACTGGAGCCTTGTGCAGCCATAGAACACAGAGATAGAGAGAGAGAGAGAGAGAGAGCAGGGAATGGGAGAGTACAGAGTACCAACATTCCGACTTACTAAGTTACCGCTTGGCCTGCTGTGTCGACTGCGTTGTCCAATACAAAATACCAGACACACACACACACACATGTTCGCCCACTCTTTACCCTTAATGCCCTTTCTGTGTGTGTGTGTGTGTGTGTGTGTGTGTGTGCGTGCGTGCGTGCGTGCGTGCGTGCGTGCGTGCGTGCGTGCGTGCGTGCGTGCGTGCGTGCGTGCGTGAGTGCGTGCGTGCGTGCGGCTAGTGCCCCGATGCCAGTAAGGCAGCAGGCTAAGTTGGCTAGATGAGCGCCTGTTCCCCAGTAAAGCCTGTCCTTCCCCCCCCCCCCCCCCCAAACACACACACATACACCCCACCCCCACCTCAGAGCTGTACCGCTCACTGAGCAGAAACAGATGTGGGCCCCAGTCAGCCAGCCAGCCAGCCAGCCAGCCATCCAGTCAGTCAGTCAGCCAGTCAGTCAGTCAGTTAGTCAGCCAGTCAGTCCCTGCTGTTCCTCCATCTTGGCTCTGCGTCATCGCCACCACATACCATGTCTCTCACTGAGACTAGAGCGGGGGGGATCTCAGCAGAAACAGATGCATGGGGCCTGCCGACGGCTCCCCAGGCCACTCCCCCCACTTCTGGTTCTACTACGTCACTGCAGGGCGCCGCGAGCAGTGGTGGGAAAAGGTACTAACTTTACTTAGGTACATTTTGTACTTAAGTAAAGTTATCGAATCGATACTGCAATATGGAAGTACTCTGTTACAAGTGAAAGTCCTGGAATTCAAAATGCACTTAAAAGTTAAAAGTACAAAAGTATTGGTATCAAAATGTACTTAAAGTAGGCTCCCAAAAGTAAAAGTAGCCTATTCATTATGCAGAATGTCCCGTTTCAAGTTTTCAAATGTATACAAATCTTTTGAAAATAGCCGTTCTACAGTACAACCTCGTGTGATGTATTGTGAGCTTGCAGATCAGCTATTTTCAAATGGCCGTAATGAAGTGGTTAATGTACGTTTCGTAATAATAATCAAAATCTACAAAGTAACTAGAGATTTCAAATAAATTCAGTGGAGTAAAAGTACAACATTTGGATCCGAGATGTAGTGGAGTAGAAGTAAAAGTATTGGAAATTGGAAATACTCCAGTAAAGTAAAAGTACCTCAAAATGTTACTTAAATAAGTACAGTATTTGAGTAAATGTACTCAGACTGTACTGGACCTGCAGTGGGGCAGAGCTATATGTAGTAGCCAGCAGAGGAAAAGGCAGATGTTTGCATACATGACATGAGAGGCGTAGCTTTTAGTATGGTTATTCTCAGCCCCAAGGACCCCTAGTTTAATTAATTTGCACTTTAGAATCCTCAGTGTTAATCTAACTCTTGAGTGTGTGCGCACATGGAACCAAGTGGACCCATTTGGTTCTTTTGTACACTCAGTTACAGAACTGTAATGGTGTAATTTGGTTCCTATTGATCATTTACGTAGCTGGGGGCCCCCTGGAACCCACTTGAAGGACGGCCCCCTGGAACCCACTTGAAGGACGTTTGGTGGTGTTTTAGTCCATGCCATATTGTGTGAGCCCACGTGACAGAATCCAATGTCATGTATCTGAAAGAAGTTGGAGTGGCTAATCTATAGCTGAGCAGTCTGGGTAAGACATACACTGTTGAGTGCCTAAACGGAAGTGCTGGAATTTGGTGGAAGCGGAAGCGTGCCAACTTCCAGGGGAAGTTCAAACGCTGCAAGCCCCGCTTCCGGTTCCGGCTATAGGCACTCTCTGCCTTTTCTCTTCGCAGATGAGTAAGGCTGGGAACGAGGCTATAGCTGAGTGGATAGAGAAGTCAGCTGGGAACGAGGCTATAGCTGAGTGGGTAGAGAAGTCAACTGGGAATTAGAAGGCTTGACAGTTCAACTGTCGGCTTGTCCCAGACGGTAACATGTCATTGTTCCGTCATCCCGTTAGTCCGACCAATTACTTGTTTTTGGTCATAGCGCAACATATGTAAGTATATATATACATAAGTATTGTAGTGTAGGTAATTGCAACAACCACTGATGTTGTGAACATTTTAAATGGAACCGCCAAATAGAGGGTATGCGTGTGACAGTACCACCATAGCCGGAACGCCTACTACTGAGTAGCAAAAAAGTACTTTCTGGCCTTGACAGCCCATACTGTACATCCAAACAGAATCGGATTGCATTAAACGATTTTTAACAACGTTAAACTCGATTTGCCACATACCCTCTATATTCTAAACTTCCCGCGATTCTGCTAATCATATTCTTTGAGACACACATCCTTTTGCGGGGTCAAACAAAGAATCACATGAACTTGATCCCATTCACCTATTGGCTCATGCTAGGACTTGACGTGTGTAGTCAGAAGAATATTGTTTTTCCCAGTATGGCTGGGGAGAACTTGTGCTGAGAATGGCCTGTGATTGGCTGAGACAGGGGGAAAGGGAGCGCTCGTTTTGCTTCATGTGATAAGCAATTCTGTCCACCACACGGCTTGCCAACTCGGTTCGGTTCACTTGTCGGCGCATGAGACCTTCGGCTGTTCAGAGCGGGTACTCGCTCGACTAGCGCCTCGCTCAGACAGGCATACCTCACCAGTCTCAATAATGCCTCGCTGTTGGCACGTCCGCCTTGTTGAGTTAACAAAAACAAGCTCCCCTCTTCCCCAGCGACCTTTGGAAAAACAACATACAGCTCACCCTGTGCACTCCTCTGAGCTCTGAGCAGCCATCAGAAAAGTAATGTCCCTTCCCCTGGGGACCAGTAAATATTTACTGTTCGTTTATTATCTTACCTTGGGGCGAAATGACATGACCCTAGACATATTTAGTGGCAAATGGCAATTCATTGATGATGATGTTAACTTGTGACTTAATGTAGTACTCTGCAGTGGTGTAAAGTATTTTGAGGTATTTGTGCTTTACTTGAGTATTTCCAAATTCCAATACTTTTACTCCACTACATCTCAGATCTAAATATTGTACTTTTACTCCATTACATTTGATAATTTTTATTACAAAACAAAAAGATACATTACCAGTTCAGCCCTATATATATTTCGGCCATTTGAAAATAGACGATATTGCGACTCATTGTGAGCTTGTAGATCTGCTATTTTCAAAATATTTTTTATACACTTTTTATACATAGGACATTCTGCTCAATGAGTTCTTGCTACTTTTGGTACTTTAGGTACATTTCGATGCCAATATTTTAGTACTTTTACTCAAGTCAATTTTGATTACTGTACTTTTACTTGTAAAAGTAGTTTGCATTGCGGCATTGATACTCTTAAGTAACAAATGTGAGTACTTTTTCCACCACTGGTACTACAGTCCAAGACTTATTTCATTATTCTGGGTTATTGGCTCGCTAACTAACAACATCTCCCACTAAATAAGCTCCAGTGTCCAGTGACATTTTTAGAACAATGACAACAGTAATGGGAGACCTTTTATTAAAAACATCAAACTCTGTGAAGTTTCGGTTATCTTTGCTAACAGCCACAACCTTTGACCCTTTCATGACTTGTCTAACTCTAAATATATATATATTTTTTTAAATAATCATCAACCTCCCCTGTAACCGTGGCGACAGGGCCTGGAAGTGTGAACACGCTCCCACCCTTCCCTTGTGGGCTGTTTTGGCTTTGGGTCACCATGGCGATAATCTCACACACCCACAACCCCTCCCCTTCCCATAAACCCTAATATGGCATGATTGCAGGCCAGAGTGAAGCATGGGGGGAGAGAGACAGTGAAGAGGGGGGGGGGGGGGAGGGGGGGATGTATTTCCCACTGATATCCTGTAACAGTGCGGGTGGGATTACGGGGAAGTTTACTCCCACCAGTGTTGATTTATGATAGCAAATTCTTGATTTAGTTTTAGTCTGCCTTTTGAATAAAATGCCATTTAGTTTTAGTCATATTTCAATCAGCTGGAATATTTTAGTTTTAGTGTAGTTTTAGTCGACTAAAACCACAGTTGATTTTGTTGACAACGATTCTGCTACAAGCTCTCAAGCCTTTGTGAGCTTATAGATCTGCTATTTTGGAGTGCAAACAAACATACAATTACTTGTCTTTTAGTTCTGCTGGATCTCTTCTCAACTAGTCCTCCTCCCTAACATTTTAATCTGCTTTTTTATTTGTTGACGAAATCGTCAACATATTTTGTCATATATGTTTGTCATCTGAGCTTACTTTTTATTTCGTTTTCGTCTGTGAAAAGAGGTAGTCGGCGAACATTTTTCTCCGTAGTTTCAGTCGACAGCATCGCCACTGACTCCCACCAATGACCATGACTACAGCAGACCCTCCTCACTCAGCCCAGATCATTGACCCATCTGATTGCTACAATTAATTCAACACGTTATCTGCTTACAGAGAGCCCTAATGGCCTGCTGCTAACCAGAGATGAACTCCATCGTCTTTTTAAATCGTTAACACGAACGCTCCAAAACACATCCATGCATGTGCAGAATTCACCGTCTGCCAAAATCCCTCTCGTATTGTATGTTTTTAACCACATGGATCCTATAGTCGTTTCCCCATTCTGCCGCATGTCATACGATGAGCAAAACGTTGAGCAAAGATAGGAGAACATTGATTGGCATTCAACGGAAATATAGGCAAACATTCTATTTTCATTATTTGATTTACTGGCAGACTGACAGAGAGACAGAGACTGATTTACTGGCAGACTGACAGAGAGAGACAGAGACTGCAGCACCTAAACTAGGGCATGTACATGTAATTGGTTCCAGTCCTCTGTCTCTCTGCCAGTCTGTCCCTGGTCACATTGGGCTGAACAGGGTCAGATGGGGTCAGGGTGCTCTGTTCCTTTCCCATCTCCCAGAATTCCTCACTCACTGGCCAGGTCCCTGTACTGTATAAACACACACGCACACACATACAGGCGTGCGCGCGCGAGCGCACACACACACACACACACACACACACACACACACACACACACACACACACACACACACACACACACACACACACACACACACACACACTTCCTGGAAAATAGGAGAATTTTTGTGTTGCTTGGCAGTCGAGATGCACATCTCTCCTCAGTGAGACTGCTGTGGCAGACAGTGTGCCCTCTTCTCTCTCTCTCTCTCTCTCTCTCTCTCTCTCTCTCTGTCCTTCACAGTCTCTCTATCTCTCTTCATCTGTCCCTTCTTTCTGTCTCCATCCATCATGCTGTTCCTTTCAGTCTCCCTTCTTGGCTTCTCTTATTTCTGTCTTGCTATCAATCTGTTGCTCTGTCCATTTTCTTTCGCACCCTTTCCCCCTGTGTGTGCATGTGTGTGCGTGTGTGTGTGTGCGTGTGTCTAATCCTCTATAAACTAGCAGGTCTCTGACCATGTGAACCAAACCTTCACCATGACAACCTCAATTTCAGGCAGGTCCCAACAGCCACGTAGCCCTGTGCACACACTCACACAGTCCTGCATGCGTGTGTGTGTGCGTGCGTGCGTTCGTGCGTGCACATACGCACACACACATATATATGTGGGTAGTCCAGCTGTTGAGCAGATGGAATGCTTACTATGTAGAAGATGATAATACTGTATGGAATCCAAGCCCAGGTCCACCCCCCCCCCCCCTCTCTCTCTCTCTCTCTCTTTCTCTCTCTCTCTCTCTCTCTCTCTCTCTCTCTCTCTCTACTCTATTATGTCTCCCTCCTTTCCTCTCTTCCTCTTCTTTCTTCTGTTCACTATCTCCTCCTCTTTTCCCCTGTCATCTCTTCCTCCTCTCTCTCTCTCTCTCTCTCTCTCTCTCTCTCTCTCTCTCTCTCTCTCTCTCTCTCTCTCTCTCTCACACACACACACATTATCTCCTTTGTTCTCCTTGATTAGAGGCTTTGGAGAGACAGGTATACCTTCTCACTTTGTTCTTCCACTAAGATGCGAAGGCACACACACACACACACACACACACACACACACACACACACACACACCCTCTAGCGTTTGTGCGGAGTGGGGGTGGAAGGGCCGTCGTTGGCACATTTTTAGCATTTTTTCCTCCAGGCCCTAAAAGTCTTTTTCTGTCCCAACACAGACTGAGACACAGACAGACCCAGTGGTCGTCATGCAACAGGAATGCAGTCTCTGTCTCGCCCACGTATCGCAGTCGGAACCACTCGGTTTTACTATGGCTATATTTGCCAATGACTGCATTAATTGGAAGTGTGCGAGTTTGTGGAATAATAATTTAGCATCGTAAACCGATTTGTGGATTTGTGTGTGTGTTCGCACGAGCGTCCGTACACATGCGCACAGGTAAAATGTGTATATTTGCAATTCAAGTGGCTGTCCACTGTCGGCATGTGGATGTTCCAGCCGAGCCAGAATCATGGACGCCTGGTTTTATATGTAGTTGAGCACCAGTGTCACACACCAAAAATAGGAAAGATTTGGGTGCAAAAGACACGACGCGCAACCAAGTATGACTCACGCATTGGCCTGCTGCCAGTGGTGGAAAGTAACTAAGTACATTTACTTAAGTACTGTGCTTAAAGTACAATTTTGAGGTATTAGGAGTATTTCCAATTTCTAATACTTTCACTTCTGCTCCACTACATCTCAGAAGCAAATATTGTACTTTTACTCCACTATAATTATCTGTAAACTTGACTTTGTAGATTTTTATTATTATTACAAAATATAGGCCTACATTAGCCACTTTATAGTATATACTACAAATAGACAATCTACAAACTCACAATGTGTCACATTGTAGATTTATTAATATATTTAAATCAGACAACTCACGAATAGATTTACCAATATTTATTGTAGAATGAGAATACAAGTGTGCATACAGTATGATATTAATCTTGGCGTTCGGCTCTGCTGCATTTTCTCCCTGCTCGGCACAATTAAACACCATCATAAAACATTAAGAGCAGGGAGATAGATATACAATAAAACCCCCCATGAGGAGCAACAGATAGCAGAGCCCACTGGTGGTGCTGGGGAGGCGGTGGGAGCAAACAGGCGCATACCAACAGTCTGGGGACAAATGACAGCAGGAGGATAACAGCAGGAAGGACAGAGACTGAGGTGAGATTAAATAACATGGCAATTGGTCAGCTGCCTGCCACGTCATCATAGGCATGTAGAATGAACATGAGTGTAGTAC
>NC_136799.1:24165485-24210485 GCF_951216825.1 Electrona antarctica | reverse complement strand
ACCAGTGCTCTGCACATCACCAGTGCTTTCTCTCCTGCACATCACCAGTGCTCTCCCTCCTGCACATCACCAGTGCTCTCTCTCCTGCACATCACCAGTGCTCTGCACATCACCAGTGCTCTCTCTTTCCTGCACATCACCAGTGCTCTCTGACTCTAAGGGCCGGGGAGGTCTCACGGCTCCGAGATTCTGGCATCCAGATTCTGGCAACAGGGTGGGTCTCACAGCTTCGAGACGCTGCTGCTCACCTAAGGAGCAGCCAGGACCGCCAGAGCGTTCGTGCTCTGGCGGCAACAGGGCGGTCTCACAGCTTCGAGACGCTGCTGCTCACCTAACGGAGCAGCCAGGACCGCCAGAGCTATCAGGCTCTGGCAGCAACAGAGTGGGTCTCACAACTTCGAGACCCTGCTGCTCACCTAAGGAGCAGCCAGGACCGCCAGAGCGTTCATGCTCTGGCGGCAACAGGGTGGGTCTCACAGCTTCGAAACCCTGCTGCTCACCTAAGGAGCAGCCAGGACCGCCAGAGCGTTCATGCTCTGGCGGCAACAAAGTGGGTCTCACAGCTTCGAGACCCTGCTGCTCACCTAAGGAGCAGCCAGGACCGCCAGAGCGTTCATGCTCTGGCGGCAACAGAGTGCATCTCACCGCATCGAGATGCTGCTGCTCACCTGCGGAGCAGCCAGGACCGCCAGAGCGTTCATGCTCTGGCGGCAACAGAGTGGGTCTCACAGCTTCGAGACCCTGCTGCTCACCTAAGGAGCAGCCAGGACCGCCAGAGCGTTCATGCTCTGGCGGCAACAGAGTGCATCTCACCGCTTCGAGATGCTGCTGCTCACCTGCGGAGCAGCCAGGACTGCCAGAGTGTTCAGACTCTGGCAGCGACTGGGTTACCATCCGGTTAGAATCTTGCCACTGAGTCATAGAAGCTACTCAAGGTATATGGGTTGTAAAGCCAGATACCTTGGTTCGTATGTGTCTGGAAGACTTCAGCATCCCGTTACTGCGGTAAGCCCTAATCCGTACTCAAGAAGGACCATATAAAATAGCTCAAGGCTCTATTGCTGATTACTTAGGTTAGGACCCCCGCAGTGGTGTCCGGTTAGAACTTAAACCAGGATGCTTCGACTTCTGCCTTCTCCCTGAAGCCGACCCTCTATATATTCTCCGACCAGGCTTGTCACGATGACTAAGCCAGTTAGATCTATCCATATATGGTTCTATCCATATATGGTTCTATCCATATATGGTTCTACCATATCTATCGATATCAGCACTAGGTCGGCTCGGGCCCAAATATAGGGATTGTCATACTAAACATGTCATATATCATATAGCCCAACGTCCTAGTCAGAGTCTTCGTTACAGTACGCTTTAGTGTCTGTCTGTCTGTCTGTCTGGTAAATGGTGCATTTATATAGCGCCTTTATCCAAGGCGCTTTACATAGATTGTGCATTACATTCACCCATTCACACACGCATTCATACACCGATTGCGGCGGAAGCCATGCAAGGTACCAACCAGCACATCGGGAGCAATTTGGGGTTCAGTGTCTTGCTCAAGGACACTTCGACATGTAGACAGGAGGAGCCGGGATTCGAACCGCCGACCTATGGATCATTGGACGACCTGCTCTACCTCTTGAGCCACAGTCACTGTCTGTCTGTCTGTCTGTCTGTCTGTCTGTCAGTCTGCCTATAGGAGTATTGAATTACCAGACTCAGTACCAAGTTAAAGTAACACACTCATCAAACAAACTTGAGTTTCATATAGGTCCCTATATGACTGACCCCTCTACTACACACGCACGCGCGCACACACACACACACACACACACACACACACACACACACACACACACACACACACACACACACACACACACACACACACACACACACACACACACACACACACACACACACACACACACACACACAGTGTGATTTACAGTGGTCAGATGTAGAAAGCAGACCTCTGGTCGGAAAATCCTTTGCTTTGGGGATCACACATGGAGGGAAGACTTCCAGTACAACACACACACACACACACACACACACACACACACACACACACACACACACACACACCTGACAACACCCCCCAAGCCACCACTAAATCACATTGACCCTGTGTGTGTGTGTGTGTGTGTGTGTGTGTGGGGGTGTGTGTGTGTGTGTGTGTGTGTGTGTGTGTGTGTGTGTGTGTGTGTGTGTGTGTGTGTGTGTGTGTGTGTGTGTGTGTGTGTGTGTGTGTGTGTGTGTGTGTGTGTGTGTGTGTGTGTGTGTGTGTGTGTGTGTGTGACGTGTATTTGTATTTGACTTTTTCTTAATTGTCCTTTCTGCCTGTGTGTACATGAATGTGCGTGCACCCTGCAGCTGCAAATTATGTGTATTTGTGTGCATGCATGCGTGCTCACAAGCATAGCATGTTTCTGTGTCTTCCACATATATGTACTTGCATAATGGACACACACACACACACACACACACACACACACACACACGTACAGGTTCCGGTGTTTTTAAAGGAAACCACCCACACCAACGCTCTTGGGTGCGCGCGAACACACACACACACACACACACACACACACACACACACACACACACACACACACACACACACACACACACACACACACAATGTGCACTCCACTTGGCCCATGCATCAACATGCTTTCCTCTTGACTTTAAACTCTCAGAACTGAGGCCTTTAGGCGATGTTTTCTGTATTAGTACAGTATAGATGCCCGAACCACCTAAGCTGGCTCCTTTCCAAGTGAAGAAGCAGCGTCAGGCATGCCCAAATATGGAGTCTGGCCCGGGCAGAGGCCTTTCGTGGCGGTTCTGGACAACCGTGGGTCCGACCGACTCGACACCGGGCACTGCACTCCCAGTGGGGGTGTGGAACGTGTGTGTCGAATTTGAATTTTATAGGTAGATATATTAGTACAGTATACAGTATATACTGACTTGGGCCACAGAATAATTCCATGACAGCACCCGTGTTCTTTATAACAGGCGTTCTCAACTTGGGGGTCGCGACCCCTCGGGGGGTCCCCAGATTTTTTTCAACCAAAAAAATAAATCTTTTCTTTTTTGTTGTCAACTGAATGGCTGTAAAATGGAAATTACGAGTTTACATAGTAGCCTACACATAGTACATGCATAAACTTTCCTTAAGGATTATAACTGGGGGGGCACGGTGGCACAGTTGGTAGTGCTGTCGCCTCACAGCTAGAAGGTCCTGGGTTCGATTCCCGCTCGGGGCGCTGTGGGTGCTGGCCGCGTGCTTCCTCCGCCGCGTCATCAGTGCCCATACCCGAGGCGGGGTTGGCGAAAGGGCCTTTCTGTGTGGAGTTTGCATGTTCTCCCCGTGTCCCCTAGGGTAGGTACCCTCACAAAAAACATGCAGTAACCCTGGTCTCTAAACTGCCTCCCCCTGGCCAGCCGGGGTGCCGGATGGAGGGGAAAGGAACTGTTTGGAATAACGTGTTCCTTCCACGCGCTACGTCCAACCAGGGAAACTCCCCCCTGTCAGGTGTAATGGAGCAACTTGGACACTCGGGCATGAAGGAAGCATGAGTTCAAGTCCGTTGCTCTCCCCATGTCCCCCATATATGGGGACTAGGTTGGCGGAGGGTGTGTAGAGCCCAGGATCACATTAGATAATTGACACAGGGGTGAAAAATGGGTTACAAAATCGTGGGATAAAGAATATTTTAAAAATTAAAAAAAAGGATTATAACTGGTTTCAGTATTTATTTATGATGTATTTTCTCTATTATTAAGGTTATTGTAGCGGCCAATTTGTTTTGGGGGCGGGGGTCGCGAGACATGGCCAAAGCATTTCGGGGGGTCCCCAGGCAAAACGTTGAGAACCCCTGCTTTATAACACGGCACAACACTGATGTTCCAAAATATAGTACCAATACGTGATGAAGTACTGTGATGTTTCCAGCTATCTCCACCAAAGGGTTTCCAGCACTATTGTCATCATAGTGGACAGCAATAATGATTCGCAGATGTAGGAACATTTGATTACAAATGATGCAACACGGCGATTAGCTGTAACAGTTGCTGTGCAGAATGACACAGATCAGATGGTTATCAATAGTTGCTAAAAACCAGAAACAGAGCAGCTAATCCGAGTCAGAATTCCTAACTCCCCCTCCCCCCTTTTCAGTGGTACTGTGGGTAATTTACGACATGTTTTTTTCCCCCTTTCTCCTGAGAGCAATGCTCAGAGGCGTGCTTGTTCAGAAACCATCATGATTTGACATGGGATGGAACGTGGATTTCATATTGATGAAAGATGGGAACGGGTGAAAGCTGGCTTCTTGCATCACACACGTTATGTGAGACAGCACCAGGAAAAACACAGCTTTCTGTTTTCTGCTTCAACTCATTGCTTAATGTACACTTTGTGTATCATACTGCAGTGTTGTGCACTGGAAATAGAGCGTCGCAGTCCCGCCTCCTACCCTGGACCAGGATAGGATATTTATTTAAAGACGGTTACGCCGCGGACAAAGCCAACTCGAGTCGTGACAACTCATGACAACACAAACAATATTTTGGACCAAACAAATAATTACAAAGAAGAAAAACAACAAAAAAAGTGTTGTAACCTGCCGTTTTTTTCTTCTTTCTAATTATTTGTTCGGCCCAAAAATTGTGTTTGTTGTCATGATTTGTCACGACTCGAGTTGGCTTTGTCCGCGGCGTAAACTTCTTTAAATAAATACTTTCTGAAATGTCTATGAGGAGAATAAACGGAGAATCATTTCCTGGTCCAGGGCAAGGACAGTCTAAGAAGGATGAGACGCGAAGACCATACGGGCGACGCCATGTTGCTTTGGAAGGAAAGAAACATGCGCAATGGGCTATATGCAGCCAACACTTCCGCGTTCAGCTTCCTTGGTCTCAACTGCGCATGTTTCTTTCCTTCCAAAGCAACATGGCGTCGCCCGTATGGTCTTCGCGTCTCATCCTTCTTAGACTGTCCTTGGTCCAGGGTAGGAGGTGGGACTGCGACGCTCTATAGCAGAACGACGCGCTGTGCAGCAAAGTATAAATCTTGCTATTTTGTGCATGGGTGTGAGTGCATGGTGAAAGCAACACCCATGCTTGCCTTTTTCAGAGAATCAATAACCACAAAAATGTCAAAGAAAAAACTAATTTCTGCACACACACACACACACACACACACACACACACACACACACACACACACACACACACACACACACACACACACACACTGGTTACCTCCGCATTGAATTAATTTAAAACAGATTGACGTTTTGGTCGATTACACCCAACCATAAAGTGACAAACCATACACAGCTATGTCCATAGCCACACGTTATGTCGTACACATGAAACATATTTTAGATGTAACAAAAGAGTGTCATAAAGTTGTATTTGTATATTTCTATAGCAGGAATAAGGAGGATGCAATTGTTTTGTGTCTCAAATGCTACAGATGCTTCAATATGTCAATAAAGGAGAGGGCAGTGATAAAATGATTAGTGCGGTTAAAAAGGTAATGATGAAGTTATGAATTGATAAATGTGTTAACTTTGGTGGCCCTACTACATATACATACAAAATATTGTAACCTTTTGTCCACATGACAGAAGCCATAACGTGTTGTCATGTGCAGATCAAAACCCTATAGGACTAGGTAATTACCATTTGATAAACGCCTATAGTCTGTTATAGCTCAGCCCACTTCTCTCCCAGCCAGGACAGTTTATGAAACGGCCAATATGTGATCCGATCCAATTGTGACCTCAATTACACGATAAATATAGTGAGGTCAGATTAGACAGTCACTGTGTCAGGTGGTTGACTCTTTAGTCTTACCTGCTAGACACAGCCATCCTGATCTGTTGATTTTCTAAGCAGACCTCACAATTAAGTACACAGCGTGTCCATCAACAGTCTTGTGTCCTTGAACAAGACCATGAACCTGGTTGCTAATTCAGTCTGGATAACAGTTATAATGCTCAGAGAAGTAGAATGCAACAGGGCTGGCTCTTTTCACCTCACCATTTTAATTTACTGGAAGGACCCTTGCTGACCAGACGGGAACCATTGGCTAGAGGGTAGATAGCACGATAATAAAGAGACTTTTGGGGATTTAAAACCCAGCTCACATCGATCAACAGTCGCTCTGTTGCCAAACTGCTGATTTTATCCGTTTTTAATATTGTGGTCGAAAAGTACATTTCCTTCCTTCCCTTCCCTCCTGTGACAGAGACAGTGACTCTCCACAAATTGTGCAATCGTGTGCAGTTGCACACACACACACACACACACACACACACACACACACACACACACACACACACACACACACACACACACACACACACACACACACACATCATGGGCTGTATGTAAGCTATGCAGATGATCTATCACTATGTGTTCTACCTACAATTTTGCCAGGCTGTGGTGTCATTATCTCTTTTTCAGTAATGGTTGTTGGAGGCAAAATCTGTCTGCCACCTGTTGGAGATTTGTTATTATAACTCTCTGTCGCTCTCCATCTACCCCCGCCCCTCTCTCTCTCTCTCTCTCTCTCTCTCTCTTTTCAGATCATGACTCAGAGGGGAAGAGGGTTCAAGACATGCTGTCTGCAATTGACAAACCACAGGTCGGTATGCACACCTGTAGCCACAGTCACGCACAATTGACACACACACACACACACGCACGCACGCACGCACGCACGCACGTACGCACGCACGCACGCACGCACGCACGCACGCACGCACGCGCGTGCGTGCAACCAAGACATTCATTTCAGACCTTTGACCACCTACATCTGCTGAACCTTTGTTTCATGTTAATACAACTTTTATTATCAACAAATGTTAACAAATCACAGCAAATTCAGTGCAAAAATACAAATTAAAACAGAAATCTCAGCAAACTAAAATGTAGGCCTATATACATGGGTCTTGGGGGAGAGTGTATGCAGTCCACTAGTACTACAGTACACTTCTGCCGACACATCATGAACACGGCCAATCAGTAGCAAGCAGCGCACACATCACCGGTTTGGCCCTGTTTGGCCTAGCTCACACCACCCTGCACACATCACCGGTTTGGCCCTGTTTGGCCTAGCTCACACCACCCTGCACACATCACCGGTTTGGCCCTGTTTGGCCTAGCTCACACCACCCTGCACACATCACCGGTTTGGCCCTGTTTGGCCTAGCTCACACCACCCTGCACACATCACCGGTTTGGCCCTGTTTGGCCTAGCTCACACCACCCTGCACACATCACCGGTTTGGCCCTGTTTGGCCTAGCTCACACCACCCTGCACACATCACCGGTTTGGCCCTGTTTGGCCTAGCTCACACCACCCTGCACACATCACCGGTTTGGCCCTGTTTGGCCTAGCTCACACCACCCTGCACACATCACCGGTTTGGCCCTGTTTGGCCTAGCTCACACCACCCTGCACACATCACCGGTTTGGCCCTGTTTGGCCTAGCTCACACCACCCTGCACACATCACCGGTTTGGCCCTGTTTGGCCTAGCTCACACCACCCTGCACACATCACCGGTTTGGCCCTGTTTGGCCTAGCTCACACCACCCTGCACACATCACCGGTTTGGCCCTGTTTGGCCTAGCTCACACCACCCTGCAGGAGTGGGGCCAAAATTGGCACCCTTTTCAGCCCTCTTTGACTGCCCAGCCTCTGGTAGTGGAAACCCAGCAATAGAGAGATAGCTGGTGAGTGAAAACATATATTTGTATATATTTCTCATTAGTTTGTTCAAAGGCCATTCATCATTTAGAGCTGCAGCACTCCACAACCTGGCCACAAGAGGGTGCCATCCTCCTGGTCACTGCACTTTTGAGAGGCCAAGTGCAAACTCTGTAGGCGCACACACGAAAATATGTGTTTATTAAAGTGTAACTACTATTTTTGTACTTTTAAAAGCCAACTATATATGAAATCGATTTTAAAACGTGAAAACGATATTGAAGACTGCTGTGAGAAATTAAAAAAAAATGAAACTCATCCTTGAGAAGGAGAGGGTGGGGGGAGATGGTGTAAGAGAGACTGATTAGGAGGAAGGGAGGGAGAGACGGATGAGGTGCTGCGAGTTCAAGGCCTGTAAACGCTCCCTGTGCCAGTGTTTATATGATGCAGGCTGCAGATGGATGGAGCTAATTCACCTCTCTCTGTCCTCCCTCACCTCAGATGGCCTGTACACACACACACACGCACGCACGCGCACGCGCACGCGCACGCACGCACGTACGCACGCACGCACGCACGCACGCACGCACGCACGCACGCACGCACGCACGCACGCACGCACACACACACACATACATGCTCATGAGTTTTGCCGTGCAGTGTAGATCAACGACCACACAGCCTCTGAAAAAGGAGGAACAGCAATGGGAACAAGGCATGGGGGTTGGACGCAATAATGAGAGAGGTGAAGTCATGTGAGGGAGAAGCAGAGAGAGAGAGAGGTGAAGTCATGTGAGAGGGAGAAGCAGAGAGAGAGAGAGAGAGAGAGAGATGGATAAACAAAAATAGAGAAGCTGACAGAGGGAGAGAAATGAGCTCAAAGAAAAGGAGAAAAAAAGCTGAATGAGAGGGAGATAGAGACGCTGAAAAGCCAGAAAACTGGCAGAGAGCGGGAGGATGGGGAGATTAAAAAAAGAAAAGAAAAGCAGAGCCTCAAAGAAATAGTTGTAAGTCTACTGCTTGTGATTGTGCTCATAAATCCAACGAGAGAGAGAGAGAGAGAGAGAGAGAGGCAGCTATTGACCTCCGAGTCCCCTCAACTCCTATTGTCGCTAGAGGAGAGGAGAGGGGAGAGAGATAGAGGCGGGGGGGGGGGGGGGGGGGGGGGGGAAGAAGAGAGAGATGGAGGCTGAGAGAGTGGTAGGAGGGAAGTGGAAGTGTTGATTATGGGGCCATTTTTACAGTCAGTTAGATTAACTGCGTATGTAGTAATAGAGAATCTGAGAAATAGATAGAGGGTGGAAGGAAGGAAGGAAGGAAGGAAGGAAGGAAGGAAGGAAGGAAGGAAGCTGTAAATCAGTTGTAAGCCTTTTGTGCGTTTGCTGTCCATAAAGTTAAACTATATGGAATGGATGGAGTAATGACCTTTAACCTGTACTGCCTTGTCGCCTACGCAACTGCTCTAAAAGGAACTGGGTGTGCGGGAGTCTTCTCTTCATATTATATTCAGAGACACCTCTGCTACTGGCATTAGAGACACCTCTGCTACTGGCATTAGAGACACCTCTGCTACTGGCATTAGAGACACCTCTGCTACTGGCATTAGAGACACCTCTGCTACTGGCATTAGAGACACCTCTGCTACTGGCATTAGAGACACCTCTGCTACTGGCATTAGAGACACCTCTGCTACTGGCATTAGAGACACCTCTGCTACTGGCATTAGAGACACCTCTGCTACTGGCATTAGAGACACCTCTGCTACTGGCATTAGAGACACCTCTGCTACTGGCATTAGAGACACCTCTGCTACTGGCATTAGAGACACCTGCTACTGGCATTAGATACACCTCTGCTACTGGCATTAGATACACCTCTGCTACTGGCATTAGAGACACCTCTGCTACTGGCATTAGAGACACCTCTGCTACTGGTATTAGAGACACCTGCTACTGGCATTAGAGACACCTCTGCTACTGGCATTAGAGACACCTCTGCTACTGGTATTAGAGACACCTGCTACTGGCATTAGAGACACCTCTGCTACTGGCATTAGAGACACCTCTGCTACTGGCATTAGAGACACCTCTGCTACTGGCATTAGAGACACCTCTGCTACTGGCATTAGAGACACCTCTGCTACTGGCATTAGAGACACCTCTGCTACTGGCATTAGAGACACCTGCTACTGGCATTAGATACACCTCTGCTACTGGCATTAGATACACCTCTGCTACTGGCATTAGAGACACCTCTGCTACTGGCATTAGAGACACCTCTGCTACTGGCATTAGAGACACCTCTGCTACTGGCATTAGAGTGTGTTATGACTATGAGTTTGGATCCGACAGGAAGCACGCACATCTCCAGAAATTCTACAGGTGCTGGTCAAAAATATACGCACAATGAAAAAGGAAGGGATGTCCGCACACTGAATTGTAGCTCCCAGGAACATTCTTTATTTGTTACAACGTTTCCACTGTGGGTCTTCGTCAGGTGACGAAGACCCACAGTGGTCGAAACGTTGTAACAAATAAATCATTTTCCTGGGAGCTACAATGACTATGAGTTTATCATGATATATTTATACAGGGAGGCAGAGAAGGTCAGACAAAGCCGGATGAGTTCATCGTCTTGCCGGTGACTGTAGTTATGAATCAGACTGTAAATGGTAAATGGATGTTGCTGTACACTTTTTTTTCCAACTCTAAATGGCTTGTACAGAACAGTATGTATACGCAATGGTATACAATCTGAATTATTTGTATTGCCAGTATTGTCACTAATAATAACATTTAAAAATGATCTTCAAATATCTTCTCAAAATATAAAGATGCAAGGATGAAGATGATAGTGTTATTTTTTAAACCATTTTTTGAACAACGTTGCAAAGTTCTTATAAAATGGCAAACAAAGAATGGGGTAAAATAGGACAAATAGAATAGAAAATACCGTGGTCAACTAAGTATATACTGTATGATTCAAGTGGTTAAAAGCAGATAGATATGTAGCTGTACGAAGTGTGAATGGTACATGTGTTATTCCATAACGTTGCTGTCCTGGTCCCGTTTTGTTTGCTAGTAGTTGGAACTGAGAGAAGAGGTTATTACTGATTATTACCTTAGAGTAGACACTACACGATATGCATTATACAATGTACACCTGAGTGAAGAGCAATTGAACTAAAGTACTCAAAAAGGACAATTGCTCTCTGTCTCCGTCTCTCTCTCTCTCTCTCTCTCTCTCTCTCTCTCTCTCTCTCTCTCTCGCATAGACAGTTTAGTCAGACTTGTGGTTAGTTCTACCTTCAGGGCACATCCATGCACTGTTTTGTGGATGTGGTGTCTGGAATTACTGGGACATGTCTTCTCACATACTGCACACTCACACTGAAGCTAAAACTCCCACAAACGATATAGACATGAATACGCATGTACTGTAGCATCAAAGGAACACACATACAGTACATACGTGCTTACATACACGGGCACACTGCGTCGAATAGTCAAACCAATTTTTATTTTCAGAGTTAAGAAGTTGTTTATTCGTGCTCGTTTATTTTCCCAGTACGTTCCCGTAACCAATACGCCTGAGTTCAGAAGGCTGTGTGGAGTCTGGAATGATGGAGGAGATGACATATTTCTATACCCCAGCAGACACACAATTGCATGAAGCCCCCAAGCCCTGCCAGAATGAATCCAGTAACTCTCATAAATGTGGCTGGCCAGCTACCAGAGAATGACAGCTTAAACTGTCATCTTTCCCATGGATAGAGGGAGCAGGACAGGGACACTGTCATTATGACCACGTATGCTGTACTTAAGTGAAATAATTTCGTCAAACACGGTATAGAATAGAAATGGATACCTGGAATATGGAGGTAATGAATGAGTGAGAATGACTTTTATCCTCTGTGATAACATGGAAGGGTTCACAAGGCTATGGCAGCCAATCTTTGATGCGATAGATCCCTCTCTAGACTGAGCTTCAATGTAGCTTGTTGAACAGTATTATGTTTAAAAAAAAACTCTGGTCTCTGGTTACCTGGAATTTACAATCATATCAAAACGGTGGTGTACTGTACTTGTATGTGTCACTTTGTTTTTCTTTTATATTTTTTTATTTGTTTAATGTAAAGTCTATTTGTATATTTTGGTACTTGCTATTTTTCCATGTTATCCTAATATAAATGCACCACGTCTCTGTGTGTACGTACGTCTGTAATCCATGTAACTCGAGAACCGTTCGCCCCACCGACTGTCATTTGACAGACGCGTTCCACACCACCACAGAGACTGCAGTGCCCGGCCTTGAGACGGTGGGATATACCGGTGTCCAGAAACACCACAAAAGCCAATAGCCAATTGATCACACCTGATCAACCCCTGGATCTCCATATATTGAGCTGGCCTGTTCTGACATCACAATGATGTTCTGGCATCTGCATAGACTCATAGCCTTCATAGACATCTGAATGCCTGACAAAGAGCTCCATATATGGGCATAAAAGGGACACATAATAACTGGGTGGGCAGGCATGTATTTCCAACTTTCATCGTTCCAAGTAGGCCAGTGCGCAACGGGCACCGCTCTAGTGTTAAAGAAATCTAACTCATGTTGATTAGGTGATGTAATGGTGATGTAAAAGAAACCGTGCCAACACAAACATTAAATGCCATTAACAATAAAGAGACAATATGACGTAATGAGGGACAATATGATGTACATTTTCCCTTCATCAATGGCGTTTTTAAAACAAACATTGAACTAAAAACAAACATTAAGTGCCCCTAAAAAAATGTGTGTGTGTGTGTGTCACAGGTGTCCAGCGTACAGGCGCGAGCTGCACGGTTGTCCTGGACGCCCCCTGCAGGCCTGCTCAACAGGCACAGTAACGGAATGCCCGTCTCGTGCTCCTATGAAGTGTCTCTGTCGGACAAGGGTCGGGACGGGAAGTACCGACTCATATACAGGTGAGAACGTTTTACTGTATATCATTGAAAAATGTCAATAAATTCGTTGTTTGGAAAAGAAAAAAGATGGACGCTCCTACGCACGCACGCACGCACGCACGCACGCACGCACGCACGCACGCACGCACGCGTGAAGATCCCCTCAACACATATACTGTCACTCACTAGTAGTTGTCATTTTTGCTCTCAAACCCAAGCATTCACACACAGACACACCCAAAAAAGTCTCAATATTGTGTGTGTGTGTGTGTGTGTGTGTGTGTGTGTGTGTGTGTGTGTGTGTGTGTGTGTGTGTGTGTGTGTGTGTGTGCGTGTGCGTGTGTGTGTACAGTGGCGAGGAGTTGGAGTACAATTTGAAAGACCTAAGGCCAGCATCAGACTACCACGTACGGTAAGAAGAACAATGACTCCACATCTACAAGAATTGCTTTCTTTTTTTTACTAATTAGTTGCAGAGAGTAAACACTGGGAAGACGTGTTGAAATGTGTTTCTGGTAATGTTGCCTGTAATCTAGGAATTTGAGCTTATTAGTCTCCTCATGTTGCACTCTGTAAGATCTAAAATATTAAATTCAAAACACATATGTTTTTGTTTTACGTCCGGATACGCATATAACCCTGTGTATCTCCATGTAAATAATATACTGTCTCTCTCTGTGTGTGTGTGTGTGTGTTTCAGAGTGTCAGCAATGTATAATTTAGTTAGGGGCTTGTGTTCAGAAGTGGGCTCCTTCACCACACACAGCAGTGTCCCTGACGTCCCCTTTCCCCCAAAACTCTCTCACCGCACCAAGAGCACCCTAACCCTACAGTGGAAGGTACACACACACACACACACACACACACACACACACACACACACACACACACACACACACACACACACACACACACACACACACACACACACGTTGAGGATGCAACTTGTTATGATTGATTGATTAATTGATTGATTGATTGATTGAATACTTTATTGGCAGAAATGTAATGAATACAGGGTACAGTCAAACAGAAATGTAATCGGTACAAGGTAGTAGGTACAGTCAAACACACGTCCAATGGGATCACCGAAAAAAGTCCTTGCAGTCTTGTTTCCATTCAGGTACTGGGTATTCAATTCATAATCATGACATGAAAAATAACAACAAAATTCAAATCATCATAAACCTTAAAAAATAACAAAAATGTGTTCGGGTTGTGGAACAAAGAAGGGGGTTAGAAGGAGGAGGGGGTAGTCACTACACTAAGGGGGGGGGGGGGGGGTAATCATTTCCTCTCCCTTTGGCATGCTGAAAGGTGGATTTTCAGGCTTGTTTTAAAGGATGCCAGGGAGGGATTTGCATTTTTTTGAGGGAGGGAGTCAGGGCATTCCGGCAGTGCTGTTATGTTGTAAAGTTGAGATGATATGAACCAGATAATAGTGAGTGAGTACTATTAGTTTTGTGCTTCTTTCATTGACGTTAAATAACATTAAATATGTTGTGATTACACATTATCTAACTCTGGCAGGGAAAGACATTTGAGAACACTGTGAGCATCCCTCCCTCGTAATGAGGTTAAAGGACAGATAACAAAATACTGTTATCAACAATATTTTGGATGATGATCCACTTAGAGCAAAACGCACATATTTTATGCAAATAGACATAATGGCGTTTCCAGTTTCAACTCGGTCACCCACTTTAAACCTGGCACTCCTATTATTGGTGGTTGATCTAAAAGCTCAGCTTCTAGAGCTTTTTTTTGCAGTACGTGTAAAGCACATCTTGTCCTTATTTGCCTTTTTTTTTCTATTTTGAAAAACATTTTAATATACCGGTAGTTTAACTAGCCGATTTACATCTACACGTTGTGAGCTTGTAGATTGTCTATTTGAACTATTTTAAAAGGTTTTTCAAAATAGTAAAAAAAATAGTAAAATAAGTTAATGGATAAGGGGTAAGCCCATAAGGGGCAAGATATAGCCTGAAGTTTCATTCCAGTGGAGCTACAGAGCTGTCCTGTTTCATATCACTGTGACTTTGACTTCTCCTGAAGACTTCTTCTTCCTCACACCGAATGTCACTGGCAATCACTCCCCCAGACAGGATATTAAATATTGTCACTGTTGGTTGGAAACATTGTATGTCCAAAACCGCTACTTTTCAGAAAACTAAAATGTTCAGAAGTATTGAAAATAGCAGATCTATAAGCTCACAATGCGTCATGATGTGATGCGTTGTGAGATTGTAGATCGTCCAGTTTCACTACTTTTGCTTCAGTAAGATTCAAACGGTGAATCAAAGGTTAGCGAAGAGCGCCACCTAGTGGTAAACAGTGGTGAACACAGTTTGGACGGTCTCTGGCAGGCTGGGCCTTGGAAAGAACTTGACATAAAACACGTCATCGATTGGCAGGGAATTATTTTTTAAGTGCCGAAAAAACTAAACTAAAAAGTTGGAATATGGAGATACAAGGTTTGTGCCCGATAGCAACGATATCCTGTGTGTTTATAAAAAAAAACTGGTGCATTTCATCCTGTCACTGCTTTGTGTTTCACTCATTTATTTTGTGCTAATCTCTTCATCTCTCCATCTCTCTGCATCCGTAATGCGATCTGTCTCACAGCCCCCTGGGGACAACGGATCCAAAATCACAAACTACCTGCTGGAGTGGGACGAGGTAAGTCTTTATCCATCTGTCTTTCCTTACTCTGTCTGTCTGTCCGGTTTAGCGCACTCTCTTTCACATCCTTTTTACTTTGTTTTTGTTCTGTGCATCTTTTACATTTTTAATAATTAATTCCATTTTACCCCTGCTGTTCTTGCATCACTCCAAGTCATATCTTTTTCTCCCACCTGTTTTCTTGTTTTTCACTGTTATCTTCTCTCTAATATACTTCCTGTCCATGGGCCCTTGGTATTCCGTTTTCTTTTTAAATTATTATTATTATTTTTTTTATTATTATTATTTTTTTCATAAACACCTCTCCTCTCCTGTTTGCAGGGGAAGAAGAACAGTGTTTTCAGAGAATACTACTTTGGAAGCCAGAGACACTGTAAACTCACCCGGCTGTGTCCTGCCAGTGGCTATACCTTCAGAGTAGCTGCACACAACGACATAGGCACCAGGTAAGAACACAAAGTCAACATGCATGCATACTGTGTATACATGCAGGGGAACACGCTATTCCTCCTAGTTCAGACAAGGAGTCTCTATAGTGCAGGGGCCAACACTGATATTTTCATGAATTAGTACCACCTACGCCTAAGGTGACCGTAAAAGTTTTATATTTTTGTATTCCTAGTCTCTAGTTTATATTGGTATGATAAGTCTTAATGCCACTTATATGTGACCATACCATTTATAAACCTATAAGGCAAATTTCATTATGCGTTAAGTAGTATGTGACGTGTCAAACTAGAGGTTTTTCATGATTCTGAATCCATTCCAAGCATTAGTTTTGCACGAAAGATATACTCCTTGGGCTAAAAACGGCCATAGCCGTGATGAGATCATCACATTTGGGCACATTTGGGCAAGTGGCAATGGCCGAAATTAAGGAGTTTTCTTCGGGCAGAACTAATGCTTGGAATGGATTCAGAAGTTTGTCATGCTACTTAAAGCATAATGACTTATAGGTTGTTTATGGTATGGTCACATATAACTGGCGATAACTGGCATTATGCTACTGAATTGGAAGACTTATCATACCAAAATATAAACTAGAGACATGTAGGAAATACAAAAATGTTAAGGTCACCTTAGGTGGTACTAAAATCTGGCTCGGCCCCTGGACTACTAGTACGGTGACAGAGATCCCACCCTTGGACACGGCCAATTGTGTCCGTCAGAACAACCAGCCAAGCCAGATTACAACCAACAGTCGCCGTGGTGGGCAGGAACTTTACCCCCTGTGCCACCCAAGCGCCCGTAATTAGTGTTTCTAATTAGTGCCCTTTGTTCCAGTGAATGGACATGTTAATGCTACACTTACAATGACATTCTGTGCTTCCAAAAACTGTTTGCAGAAGGCCATTTCCTTTTCACAGGAGAAAGATCCCTCCTAGCACGCTTACCCATACAGAAATGGTTTGTTGAGATCAGTTCACTGGCCTTCACCCCATCAAACACCTTTGAAATGAATTGGAACGCCAAATGCCAGCCAGGCCTAAAGTGTCTGACCTCAACCTCACTGATGCTCTTATGGATTAATGTGTCTTTCTTCTGTCTTTGGTATCCTTTCTTTCTTTCTTTCTTTCTTTCTTTTTCTTTCTTTCTTTCTTTCTTTCTTTCTTTCTTTCTTTCTTTCTTTCTTTCTTTCATTCTCTCTCCTTCCATCTCTTCCTCGACATCATGAACAGAAGAACTATATTGCTTTTAGACTCATGCTAGGTTCTTGGTTTACGTTTACCTGGGATCCAACGTCCAAGTTTCTCGACCCATGCACTGCACTCTTTCTGCAGTCTATAAGTCGCTCCAGATAAGAGCGTCTGCTAAAAGCCTAAGTTGTAATTGGAGACCTGGACCTTAGGGGTGTGTGTGTGTGTGTGTGTGTGTGTGTGTGTGTGTGTGTGCGCGTGTGTGTGTGTGTGTATGCATGCAGTGGTTTCAGTGCGGAGGTGGTCTTCTATACCATGGGCACCCTTCCTGCTCTGCCCCTGGCGCCGCGCCTCGTCAGGGCTGGGGTGTCCTGGGTCACCTTGGAGTGGGGCCGTCCGGAGGGCAGTCCCAGCGAGGAACAGCTCAAATACACCCTGGAGATCCAGGAGGACAACAGCGTGAGTCACCCCTCACACACTCCCCTTGCCATGCTTTAGAAGCACACTGCACACCAAACACACACAGTGGACATGCTTTTTAAAGGAGTAGTCCAACTACACCCCCCCATGAAGCCTTCATGGAGATTCTTTTGTTTTTGTCGCAGTCCTTACCCAATAATTTGATAACCGCCAGTCATCAAATGATTGGCTTAGGAACGTGGCAAAACTAAGATCTCCATGAATCCAAGGCTTCATAGAGTGAATTCAAGGCTTCATAGAGTGTGTAACTCAGGGGTTCTCAACCCGTGGGTCGCGACCCCTCGGGGGGTCGCCAAATTATTTTAGGGGGTCCCCAAATGATTTAAAAAAAATATATATATATATACTTTTTTTTAATTTTATTTTCACGATTTTTCAAAAATAGCGGACCTACAAGCTCGTAGCGCGCCACTCGGTGGCGCGCTATGAGCTTGTAGATCTGCTATTTTTCAATAGCTAAATTATAACATAATGCTTAAAACACCAAAAGGGGTTCCCGCCCAAAATGGGTTAAGGTTATTGTAGCAGTCAATTTATATTGGGGGTCGGGAGGGGGCGGGGCGGGGGTCCCGAGATATTGCCAAAGCATTTCCGGGGGTCCCCGGCCAAAAACGTTGAGAACCCCTGGTGTAACTGATAGAAAAGGAGTATTTTTGGGGCTAATCCTTTAAGGACACACAGACACAGCCCCACCCCCAAGTGTGATGCAAGAGTAAAAGTCCTTTGTAATGCCGTGCCTAGTAATTTGAGAGGCGTGCGTTTATTTTGGACTCGCAGAGAAGTTGAGGGGGGGCGACAACGCAAGCGTATTTAAGTGGCCCTGTGAAATTGTCACGCGTGTAGGAAGGTATGAAATGTAGAAGATGTGCTTCTAATATGTATGACATGGCAAATATGAACGCACTGTACTGTAAACGCCCATTTCGTGCATGTGGCTGATTAGACCAGGCGTGTAGCGTGGATACAAAATTTGACTGGGCCAATTAGCATCGCGAATGGGACAACTCCGGTCGATAGGTGAAACCGGTTTTGCCAACTTGCTAATGGGGGACCATTTAAAACAAAGGCGGCTTGCTGGTTGGTGTGATTTTGGACGTGCTACGACAGAAAAGCCTTAAGATGGCTACTGTGTGAATATGATGTACTGTGTATCTCCCACAGGGAACGGACTTTCATCCAAAGTACACTGGAGAAAACTTGACCTGTACTGTAGAAGGCCTGAAGAGGAGCACACAGTATAAATTCAGGGTAAGATGGTACTGTGTGTGTGTGTGTGTGTGTGTGTGTGTGTGTGTGTGTGTGTGTGTGTGTGTGTGTGTGTGTGTGTGTGTGTGTGTGTGTGTGTGTGTGTGTGTGTGTGTGTGTGTGTGTGTGTGTGTGTGTGTGTGTGTGTGTGTGTGTGTGTGTGTGTGTGTGTGTGTGTGTGTTCTGTGTCTTATCAGAACTGCCCCTATGTTGGAGCAAACACGACAAACCTTTTTACAAGACCTATTTGACAAGGCGTCACACACACAGTGTTCACACACATGCACGTTCACACACACACACACACACACACACACATACACACACACACACGCACACATTCATGGCCTTGTCTGAGAGTTCATCACGTGCACGCCCAAGAGAATATCGAGTTCATTGAGTCATCGTTTCAGTCTTTTCCATCTCTTTCTTCCTCATCTTTTTTATGCTCTCTCTAATGATGGCCAATCATTTTCTCTTTCTCTAGTGAAATAAAAGCCTTTTTGTTAGGTTGCCAGGACTGTCCACCCATCCATCCAGGTGTCTTTAGGTGGAAACACAACCACTATTAATCCGGCAAGGAATATAGCAATTTACCTCTGGAGAAAAAACGTCAATTTAGCCAACAGTGAAACACCAGTCATTTGACAGTCATTTAGCCACAAGGGAGCTCCGCTAGGGCCCCACTGATAGCTGCTTGTAATGGGCTAGTAAGAAACAAAATGTCCTGACGGAGAGAGAGTGTGTGTGTGTGTGTGTGTGTGTGTGTGTGTGTGTGTGTGTGTGTGTGTGTGTGTGTGTGTGTGTGTGTGTGTGTGTGTGTGTGTGTGTGTGTGTGTGTGTGTGTGTGTGTGTGTGTGTGTGTGTGTGTGTGTGTGTGTGTGTGTGTGTGATAGAGAGAGAGTGCAAAAGAGAGAGGGAGGGTGTGTGTTTGTGCAAGAGAGAGAGAGAGACGTATGCACGGACACCATGTTTAACCACATGAACCCTAGCCTCCCTATAGAGCGTCTCAGTCCCGCCCCCTTTCATGACGATGCCAGGCCCAGGAAATGAATCCCAATGCATTTTTCCCATAGACATTTCAAAAAGTATTTATTTAAAGACGGTTACGCCGCGGACAAAGCCAACTCCAGTCGTGACAAATCATGACAATAAACACAATATTTTGGACCAAACAAACCATTACAAAGAAGAAAAACAACAAAATAATGTTGTAACCTGCCGTTTTTTTTCTACTTTCTAATTCTTTGTTTGGCCCAAAACATTGTGTTTATTGTCATGATTTGTCACGACAAGAGTTGGCTTTGTCCGCGGCGTAACCGTCTTTAAATAAATACTTTCTGAAAAGTCTGAGGAAAATGAACTGAGAATCATTTCCTGGGCCCTGGTAGGGGGCGGGACTGCGACGCTCTATTCAAGCTATTTGGCGAAAATAGCTGACCGGCAAGCTCACAACGACATGGGTTGCGATGCGTTGTGAGATTGTAGACCTGATATATTTTTTGTGTGTTTTGGTGTAGAGGGGAAAAGGAACTGCAATAGTATTGGCCGATGCGGGTCAATCTACAAACTCGTAGCGCGGCACCGAGTGCCGCACTACAAGCTTGTATATCCGCTAGTTTTGAACCATCTTGAATATATATTCTTTCAGAGCGAACGTTTTTAACTCAAATCTTTGCTTCTGGGGAACAACATATTTTCAGATGGGGGTCGGCGGCCAATTACAGTACATATATGAAAATGTTTGAGAATTACTGACATAGAAACATGGGTTTTTCAGAAAACTGTCATGACTTAGAAGGCATTTGTAGAATCGTCCTCAGGTCTAAATGTGTTAATGTCGATGTTGCAGACAAACAATACATGTTTGTGTTGCTCAGTGTGCTTCTGAAAGCCCTCTGCTTTTCCTCTGGTCCCAGTTTTCTTACACTGCAGATTTTTGGGTGTAATCAATCACCACAAACAAGTCACCTCGTCTTTGCATCGCCTGATTTATACTGTGTCGCACACCAAAAATATCCAATCTACAAGCCCTACCAGCTGTGAGCTCGTAGATCTGCTATTTCCGGTGCACAACCAAGTATAATTCGGGCTTAAATCTCACACAGACATCATGCGTATACAGAACCGGTGAACTCGCTCACACTGTCGCAGAGTGTTAGGTGAGATGCTAGAGATTGTAAGGTGTGTACAGTGTGCAACCACACACACACACACACACACACACACACACACACACACACACACACACACACACACACACACAGGTCATTGATCTGAAATACACACCCACAAAATACATACGGATGCAGTAACTTCACATGCACACCTGTGTGTGTGTGTGTGTGTGTGTGTGTGTGTGTGTGTGTGTGTGTGTGTGTGTGTGTGTGTGTGTGTGTGTGTGTGTGTGTGTGTGTGTGTGTGTGTGTGTGTGTGTGTGTGTGTGTGGTCACAGGTTGTTTGCATGTGCGAACAGAGGATTGATTGTGTAGGCTGAGGTAATGGAGGGGAGGCAGGGGAGGAGAGTGCAGGTGGTGGTGGTGGGGGGGGGGAATAAGGGGCAGAGATGAGTGGGAGTCGTTCACTGAAAAGGGCACACGTGTACCGCTTGATCGATTGAGAGTTTCCTTACCTCCACTCCCCTCGTCTTCAGTGCTCTCTCACATTCAATCTCTACTTTCTGTCTGTCTGTCTGTCTGTCTGTCTGTCTGTCTGTCTGTCTGTCTGTCTGTCTGTCTGTCTGTCTGTCTGTCTGTCTGTCTGTCTGTCTGTCTGTCTGTCTGTCTGTCTGTCTCTCTCTCTCTCTCTCATCATCTTTAGTGTTTCCTCGTTCCCTTTCTCTTTTAGACTCTGGACGCACCCTAAGGTCCTTGGTCATTTACAGTACATTGCGTTCATATTTGCCATGTCATACATATTAGAAGCACATCTTCTACATTTCATACCTTCCTACAAAAACGAAAGAAAAACAGCGTAACTGGGACAATAATCAAAATGTACCCCCCCCCCCCCCCCCCCCCCCCCCCCTCTACAGCTGATAGCGTCAAACTTGGAGGGGAAGAGCAGTCCCAGTGAGGTGCTGGTCTGCACCACGAGTCCAGACAAACCAGGTCCCCCATCTACCCCCTGCATCACTGCAGCAAGCCCCTATGGATTCACCGTCACCTGGGGTAAGACCTGTTGTTGTATTGAATGCTTATCTACCCCTGTGATGTTCATCAGCCCCCTGCATCACTGCAGCAAGCCCCTATGGATTCAAACCACAGACTGTAAAAAAGCAATGGACACAGTGATGCCATGGGTTTTTACAGACCCATTTTGAAGCCTGTTTTTCAGCAATTTCAAAATGTTTCTATATACGGTCCGAAGTGCAAACGGAAATGAATGCTATTGGCTGCAACCGGAGCGATGGCGCGTCTTCACTCGCTAGAACCAGTTAATCATTAATTCATTCAAATGTACTAAACGAATGTCATGATGATCAAAAAGATTATTTAAACTAGCGATTGAATTGAAAACACAAAGTGTTTATGAAAAGGTTTACTAAGGTAATTAAATCAAGTATAAAGTACTTCTGCCCAAAACCTCATTGACTCGTATTGAGATTATAATGTATTGCAACTAATAGAAGGTGAAATAGCGACATCTGTCGGGCCATTTATGGGAACAGCAGACTGAAAGAGAACCCGGAAGTGAGCATCTATTCAAACGCAGGGGGTTTGCGTATTGAGTGCTAAATGTGAGTTTTATCCTGCTGCCAATCCAGGCCACCACTGAATCATCACATAACGTAACGTCAACCACAAGAGTGGGCAGTGTTGACGCATATTAAACAAAACATGTCTAGTGGGCTTAATAATGAACATGGAAAGGCCAGAGCACACATGAACGCAGCAACTCCCACAGTACCTTAACAATGAACATGGAAAGGCCAGAGCACACATGAACGCAGCAACTCCCACAGTACCGGGTCAATTTAACTCAGTAGGCTGGAATGAGAAGGAAGAAGGCATAATTACCTTCTGTGAGTCAATAGAACTCATTCCCTTAACTCTTTGAGCGTTTCAAGGATTTCTATATAGTAGGTAGACTTCTCTATGGCCAGAATGGCGTTTTTGAATGATTTATTGAAAATTCTCTGTTGTGAATGTGTGACAACGAAAGACCTTCAGAGAAAGCTTGACTTGTCTGCTTACAGGAAAAAAATGAGTTGATAAAATGTTTAGTTCTTGTGTTGGAAGCCATTTAAAAGAGCCTGCATTTACACTGTTTCTGTTTCTAGGACAACCAAAAAAAGTTATGCCCGGTTGAAGTTTTATTTTCTAAATAACTTTTTTTCTGCTGGGCATACATAGCCATGCAATATCTCATTTTAAAGGGTGAGTTGTCTAGTTCAATTAAAATAAAATAAAAAGTTTCTCACATGTACCACTGTAGATATTTTGCCATCTATAAATAGCATGGTCAGTCATGATCAATCTGACCTATCCAGCTAAAAGTCCCCATAGCTCTGAAATTGGAACATCATATAAACTCAATTCTTTTTTGGGGTAAAATTAGACATTCTAACGCACATTTTGATATATACCATGTTTACATAGTCTTACCAGTACCTTGTCTATTCATGCATGTATCTCAAAAACCTGTTATGAAGAAACACAGTTTTGATAAAAAACACATCCAAGGACATTGTTTTGATATGACTTGGTGCCCATGATATGTATCAAAATATAGACTTGAATGTATACTGTATTATAAAAAAGAAATTGAGTTATTACCATCTACCGTTACAGAGTAAATCACAGTTGAAACTTGCTTAGTCATATACAATAAACCTCACAATAGTGAACAAAATAGTCATGACAGGTCTAACTCATTGTAAAAGTGTCTTTTATTTTTTACGACTACTAACATAATAAAATGATAAATATTACAGAAAATAAATAGGCCTACATACAAAACAGTTACTCCTCCCCTAGCTCTGATCCATAGCTCTAAATGCGCATTTAGAGCTATGGATCAGAGCTACTCCTCCCAAATGTCCCCAAACCCAGTCCTTGACGGTGTGTGTGTGTGAGTTAACCTGACTCCGCCATATGGGGCAGCAGAGTGTACACTGTGTTCCCCCCTCCTGCTCCCATCTGGGAACTCTCAGGCAGACTTGATGCCCGGCCACAAAACGGCCTGGCCAATCAGCAGCAGCTTCTAGCAACTTCTAGCAGCAGCTTCTAGCTTCTACTAGCTGCTGCTGATTGGCCAGGCCGTTTTGTGAGCAACTTCGCTTCTAGCTGCTGCTGATTGGCCAGGCCGTTTTGTGGCCGGGCATCAAGTCTGCCTGAGAGTTCCCAGATGGGAGCAGGAGGGGGGAACCCAGTGTACTCTCTGCTGCCCCATCTGGCGGAGTCAGGTTATGTGTGAGTAGGCTAAATAAAAAAAACACCCAAAAACTGCCCCCCCTGAAATGAATGAATGAATGAATCCGGTTCAGTGTCGGAGAACGCCATCGCAGTCTTGACTCTTCATCCTCCTCCTCCTCCTCCTCATCTGATGCCAGTTCTAAATATATAAAAAGAAATAAACATTTTAGCTGTAGTCAGTGCACGCTACTATTACATGGCGTTTTACCCGGCTGCTGGCGATCAATGATTGTATTGTGCAGTGTCTTTGTGGGCCGAGTCGTGGCATGACAAATACAAATAGATGCTTGTATAAGTAGTATCACGATAAAATAATATGGCAACGTTAGAATGAAACACCAATGAGTGATCGGTGGTAATGTAGCTAGCTGCCCAGGGTATATCCAGCACCATTGCGTCGCAATCATCCAGCAACATTGGTACTGGCTATTGCCCGGGCTTGTGGCCCGGCCAATAGCCAGTACCATTTGTGCAGTGTTTGTTAGCAACTACTACTAGCCAACAGCCAGTGGAATGTGGTGACGTGATGGTGCTGGATATACGCTGGGCAGCTACATTACACGCGATCACTCATTGGTGGTGTCATTCTAACGTCGCCATATTATTTTATCGTGATACTAATTATACAAACATCTATTTGTATGCCACGATGCCACGATTCGGCCCACAAAGACACAGTACAATACATTCATTTGATCAGATGTTTTTGTTAGCTACGTCGATCACCTATAGTACCGACCCTTGTTATATATTCTCCGACTATGCATGTCACGATGACTAAACCAGTTAGATCTATCCATATATGGTTCTACCACATCTATCTGATATCAGCACTAGGTCGGCTCGGGCCAAATATAGGGATCGTCTTACTAGACATGTCATATTAGGGCATTTTCGAATACAATAAAATTACCTTTTAGCGAAGGCATCAGCCTTGGTGGTAACTCCGGTGGGGAGAAGAAAAAACACTGCACACGTGTAATCCGCGAGGGTGGATGTTGCAGCCCGGCCAACGGTCTGGGACTGGAGAATGCCACTGGACACGGATGGATCATTTTTCAGATTGTTTTTTTTGCGGCGACTGCAAACCTGGCTGAAAAACTCTTCCTCCAGTGCCCACCTCGGAGGAGTCAACCAACCCCCCTGTTCACTGGGGGCTGGGCGTCAGTTTCCAATAGGAAAGCATACACGTGTGTCACGTGACACGGGAATTCTGGGAAATGTAGTTGATATTTATGCTCAATACTATATACAGAGGTGCGGACCGAATTAATATATTGGTATTAATAAAAAAAGAGAACTACGGAAAATCACGTACAGGGCAGAAAAGACTAATGCAAAACTCCACGTGTTTTCCAGTAGTAATCTGTCTAAGGGTTAAATGCAACCAAACTGCAATATTTATTAACTTTAGTAGGCACAGAAATCACCCCAGTAACAGAAATAGTGTAATTACAATGAACTGCCAATGTACTAGTTTCACTTCTCATAAAGTCACTATACTTTGTTATTGTAGGACAGAATTCTTAGAAATAAGAAAGAAAGAAAGAAAGGAAAGCTCCTCTTAATAAACCACAAAAAACAAATGTTTATATAAAATTATATTAAACATGAATATAATACATATTTTTGTATACATTATTCATCTATCTAATATATTAGTGTTCATAGTCAGCTGTAGTACATTTACACATACTGTACTGTATGTGACGATGCTTCTGTCCTGTAGATCCCCCCCAGGACAACGGTGGCTCCGAGGCTCTCACATACCTACTGGAGATCTCCGAGGGCTGCTCTGAAGGTAGGCTCCATAGTCTACATGTACCTCTCCCTAGACTGGAACTCACCTACAGTTGGGTGCCACCGATATTGTCCCTTATCATTTGACCCATTTAGGCCTGACCTCAAAATTTAAAAAAATCCTTCTAAATCCTGAAAAAATCCTTCTACATTTTCACGATTTTTCAAAAATAGCAGACCTACAAGCTCGTAGCGCGCCACTCGGTGGCGCGCTATGAGCTTGTAGATCTGATATTTTTCAATAGCTAAATTATAACATAATGTTTAAAACACCAAAAGGGGTTCCCGCCCCAAAATGGGTTAACTGTCCTTTTGCGCAGATCACGCAAACCTCAGCAAAAAGAAAAGGACAATATCGATGGCCTCCAACTGTACCTCTCCCTAGACTGGAACTCACCTATGCTTTTTATGGCGTAGGCAGCTCCCGGCAGGATCCGCTGGGAGAAACTGGGTGCAGCTGCTGGACAAGTGGACATGAGACTAATTAATTAGAGTGACAGAGTGTGTACGTGTGTGCGTCAATTTAACAAAGGTGCAGAAGATCAGAAATCAGCAGAGAGTGAGTGACGTTTGCGCTACTGTATCATGCCAAATTGAAGTGGACTAGGCCACTTTTTTTCTCCCTGGAAATAAAAACGTCTGGGTTGCCGAGGCTAACCTCTCCCTAACTTCACCCTAATCCAATTTATTTCACTCTCTCCTATTAAAAATAATATATACTTTTTATTACACTGATTATAATGCTTATTACTTGATACACTCCATACAATCATTGTCTTCGCCAGACTGAAGGCATGGCCGAGACCATCCGCCCGTGTTTTTCTGCCATATTTTCATGCTGATTGTCTAAGACTGACTTCTACTACCTGGCCTGGTGGAGTCCTGTGCTCTGAGGAGACTGACTTCTACTACCTGGCCTGGTGGAGTCCTGTGCTCTGAGGAGACTGACTGAACTACTACCTGGCCTGGTAGAGTCCTGTGCTCTGAGGAGACTGACTTCTACTACCTGGCCTGGTGGAGTCCTGTGCTCTGAGGAGACTGACTGAACTACTACCTGGCCTGGTAGAGTCCTGTGCTATGAGGAGACTGACTTCTACTACCTGGCCTGGTGGAGTCCTGTGCTCTGAGGAGACTGACTTCTACTACCTGGCCTGGTGGAGTCCTGTGCTCTGAGGAGACTGACTTCTACTACCTGGCCTGGTGGAGTCCTGTGCTCCGAGGACCACATTGTTTCCTGGTTGAATGATATTTTAACGTTAACTTAACATACATGCCATACAATAAATAAATGATGTTATAACATTAGTTGTGCACACTCCATAGTCCATAGTGGATTCTTTTAACTGGAACTCCTCAAACATTGATTCCAGAACTCATTAGTTTATGCTCTATTCTACCATTTACCAGACACACACACACACACACACACACACACACACACACACACACACACACACACACACACACACACACACACACACACACACTTCCCTTCACATCTTAGTGCAGTTTCTTGCAATGGCTGCTGTCAGGTGACAGCTGCAGCAGTTGAGATGTTTAGCTGAATAACTGATTTCCAGCATGCTGCTGGTTCTGTTGGGATCAATACACAATACACAATCAAAATCATTGTGGGAATCGCAGAACAGGTGTTTAAATCACAATGCCCTGCCATTTCACAGGCATAATGAGGCATTTCATAATCCAACACCTACATCTTACGATCGTCAAAAGAACATAGAGCAACACAATGCAGCGTACAGTTGTTATGTCAAGAACACGTAAATGTGCCTTTACTTTAGGAGGTGTTGTGTAACCACTCTTTACTTTTTCTTTTGTGTGTGTGTGTGTGTGTGTGTGTGTGTGTGTGTGTGTGTGTGTGTGTGTGTGTGTGTGTGTGTGTGTGTGTGTGTGTGTGTGTGTGTGTGTGTGTGTGTGTGTGTGTGTGTGTGTGTGTGTGTGTGTGCAGCGAGTCAATGGGAGGTAGCGTACAGCGGTCCAGCAACAGAGTGTGTTTGTGAGCGCCTGACGCCTGGGACCTCCTACCGTCTACGTGTGTGTAGCATCAGCACAGGAGGACACAGCCCAGTAAGACACACACACACACACACACACACACACAGCCTGTATTTCAAGTGTGGGCATTTGAGGACACGACTTCAGAGACAAGTAGACATTAATGATCTTACTGATGTACTCGTTAAGATCCTGAATGTTAATCTAACTCTGAAAGACCCTTGCCAGTCCATTTTTACATTTAAAGGAGCATTCAGTGATTTGGGTGATTTGGAAAAAAACCCGGTCCACCCGGTAACAAGATGTGCACATGCACACGCTCTACAGTGGGGGAAGTACAACAGACCAACAGCACGCGCACCAATGCCAGCCACACTCGATCATGATTGGAGGAAGGTACCTCTCATCCTGATTGGATGAAAGCTTTGCCACCCAAAGCCCAAACCGAAACTAGGGTTTTTTTACCCCAGGGGCTCACTGGGGACAGGGAGGAACTCCTTATATGGTCAGCACACTTTATAGTAGGGAGGATTATCCAAAAAACAAGAACAAATAAGTGATAGTTGAATTAAGTGAAATCACTGAATGTACCTTTAACCCATTTTGGGCGGGAACCCCTTTTGGTGTTAGCATTATGCTACAAGCTCATAGCGTACCACCGAGTAGAACGACTGACATAGAAACATAGCTTTTTTTCAGAAAACTGTCAGGATGTAGAAGACATTTTTAGAATCTGATCTCAGGTCAAAATGGGTTAACACCAATACCCTGACATCAACATTCCACATTCCAACATTCCTTCTCTGATGATTGATCATTGTTATTTGACTGCATTTCCCATGCTCCTCTCTGCTCCCCAGTGTACTGTTAGTGTTCCGGTCCGCACGTTAAGTGTCCCTCCAGGGCCCTGCCAGCCGCCCAGGATTGTGGGTAAAGCCAAACACAAGGAAGTTCAGTTAGAGTGGGGTGAGTGTGCACGAACACAAATACACGCAAACATGTATACAGTATACACCCTCTGTCTCTCACGCACGCACGCACGCACACACACTGTGTTGTTGTTTTTGTTTGTTTGATAGCTTTTGGCTGCTTTTCAGTAACACTTAGAGGACTTACATCAGCCTCTGGCTCTTTTCACCTAATTCATCCATAGTTTAGCCCATTAAAAGGCTAATTCCAGCCTAACCTCACCTAATGCTGTCCCATTACGGCTGATTAGACTTGTTTCGCATTGGCAGGCGTAAGCCTCCAGTTGTGTTATTTAATTTGATAAATGTGGACTGACATAAGAAAATTAAAGAGGTTGAGCAACCTCTCGCTTTAACGGGTGAACTACATCTGGCCTGTGCTTCACTTTCAATCAGGCTAGTTTGGGGTCGCGTTGGGACCATTAGCGGACTGATTTGAAGGTCAGACATTATTCACAGCAGGCATTTTCCCGCCCTTTGTCGCTCCTCCTCATTAATCTCACATCACCACCTTTGGGAATACATAGATAGATGAATAGATCAATGAAGGCATGAATCCAATATCTGCAAGACATTTACCTGATATAATGATCGAAACATCCGGTTATTGTAGACTGAAAACAATCTTCAACAAGGTTCTCAAGGTTCAAGGTTCTTTATTATTTGTCTCCCGAGGAAGAAATTTGTCTTAGACAAAGGGCCCGCATGCAAGCGTAGCCCTTATGCCCATGTCGCCGCAGAGCAGCGCCAATACATCTTTCTTGCAACATCAAAGAAAAATAAAAATAAAACAAAGCAGGGGGGGGGGGGGGGGGGGGGGAGCATAAGAAGACATCACATCACATTTCACAACAAATATTCTTAAGTACAAGCAACGTTTTCAGCATGCATGCAAGTATACGTCTGCTAATCATTTCATCCATTGACCACGTGCGAGCGTATAGCCTATAAGTGTACATGTCGCGCATGGAATAATTATGGTATACCGTCTGAAAAAACCTATAGGCTACAGCACTGGTTGCCCGGGTTATTGCACCTCTCTTATTTTATGTTTTCCTCTACTTTTTCTTTCTTTCTTTTCATCTTCTCTCATCATCTTCCCCTCTCTCTCTCTCTCTCTCTCTCTCTCTCTCTCTCTCTCTCTCTCTCTCTCTCTGTCTCTCTGGTTGTGTCCGTCCAGACTCTCCTCTCTCAGAGGGAGTGTGTGAGGAGTGTGTGTTCAGTTTGGAGATGAGCGAGGCAGACACTGAGCCAGCAGAGTTGTACCATGGGACGGAGCTGCAATGCACCGTGGGTAGTCTGCTACCTGGAGCCACATACAGTTTCCGGCTCCGGGCAGCCAACGAGGCTGGGGTAAGACGCAAGACACGCACGCACGCGCACGCACGCACGCATATACAAACATACTGTATAGACTAAATTTCAGGCTGTATACAATAACATAGCTGCCATGAACGTCCTGTTTGTCTCCCTTGCCCTGGGAAACTACATAAACGGTCAGAGAAACAAGAGTTGCTACCTGGCCAGCTGGCCGACAAAAAACATGTAAGATGTTAGGGTTGTTTTGAAACATAATTAACTGTATGCAGCAGTTAATGGGTGTTGTGGGCCATTAAATATCAGCACAGAGAGGACTATGAAAATGTTCAGTAACACTGACAATTAAAAACAAAAAACACGCACACACGCGCACACGCACACACACACACACACACACACACACACACACACACACACACGTACATGCAGTGTTCCCAGAGCAGTTTGCCCCAGACAGCCCAAATAGAGTGAGCATATACGGTGAATGTTCTGCACTCTAGCTGTAATCAGATTGGTTTGGTCAGTTAGCCCCTGAGTGGAGGGAGCAGACACTCACACACACACACACACACACACACACACACACACACAACGCAGAGGGCACGTGCAGAGGACACATTCAAGACAAGAGGTCCAGTGCATGTGTTATACTGTATACCTACAGTGTAAACCAGGGGTATGCAACCTTAGGCACGGTTGCCAATGTTGCCACAGGGGAGGGCCATCACTGGCACAGGTGTGAGAGAGAGAGAGTATTTTTCTTTTTAAATGAAATATTGACATATCACATCTGTTTGCAAATTACAAGCTGTACATAATTAATTGTAATTTACGTTCATTCAAACTCTGAGTGGGGAGGGAGGGAGTCTGGGTTATGTATCTGAGTCTAATGATTGATCATCATAATGTCCTGATGTGAAAGAAAGTATTTAAAAAAAAATAGCTTGTTATTACGTACGTATGGGAAATCAAAATCTGTTGGAAAAATAATGATGTGGTGTCATTAATTGATTTGACTATGTCCACAAGGTTATGGTATTTATCGCCCCACATCCAGGCTTTTATGTAACACTACCACGTACACACAGACACAAACCCATCCTCCAGACTACATCGTCAAACGGAGACACTTGATAGCAAAACAATTCTCCCTACCGTTGACATTTGGAGGTCTCTGATGCAATCACAACAAACACACCCCACGTCCTCCCCCAGATCATCTCCAAGGTCAATAACTGCTCTGTCATTTCTCTTTCCTTTTCTCTGAGGGGAAAGTAAACTTCATGGGCAGATAAAATGGCAGTCAGTCAGTGGAGAGATAATAATTAAAAAACCAGATCAATTACAAATTAGAATTGAGCAGACTTACAATTGCGAGTAAACGGTATAAACCCTAGTCGGCAAACAATAGGGTAAATGGAGTTAGAGTGCAATGAGATCATTTTAGTCCTTCAAAGTATCTGTACACTTTTTGCCCGTAGCATCGCCATTGTGTGTGGATTTTGCAGTATGTCTATTGTCTATACCTCCAGGTCATCCATGCCTGCTCCAGTGCTGAATGTGTACATGTTTGTGTGCTTTTTATTTCTTTTAGTTTGGAGTGTACTCAGAACCAACAGAGGTGACAACTGCAGCAGGTCCTCCTGGCCAGTGTGCGGCGCCACTCATCACTCTCAATGGCAACACATGCTTAACGCTCAGCTGGGAGGTGAGACACGCACACACGCGCACGCACGCACGCGCACACACGCGCACGCACACACACACACACACACACACACACGCGCGCACACACGCACACACACACACACACACACACACACGCGCACACACGCACACACACACACACACACACACACACACACACACACACACACACACACACACAGAGGAATTAAATTGATGGGGTGGATGGATGAGGGCCTGTAAAAAAGGACACATACAGTACAGTGCTTTCCCCGCAACAACAGAAGCTGAACGGAAATGTCAATTATTATGTTTAAAAAAGGGTGGGCACTCTAATTCTCATTTCCACTGACTTAGAAAGTCATCTCGTTGAAGTTCTGGTATCAAGGATATACACTTATTTTTGAGGGGCGCCAGCCGCTCCTATACACTAGTTTAATGTTTGTCTTTAGTTGTGAACTTGTGATCCATCCAGCTGCTCTGCCGGAAATAATTGTATGTAAACATTGGTCTTTCTAAATTACCTTTTGTGTTCAAATCACCTGGTTTGTCCTCCCTCTTTTAGGTGACATACTCTGGGAGTGAGTGAGAAAACATATTGTTTTGGCATTTGCGTACTTCAGGACAGTAGCATTCTGGTCCGGTTCTAATTGCATCTGCGGTTTCCATAATGTCTTGAATCGATTTATCAAATGGATCTTCTCTTTTCCCCGCAGTACCTTTGGCCATGACTAGATTACCATCTTCAAACTGAATTAGCACGTTTTACGGGTCTGTATCTGTAACTCTTTGAGAGCGTGCAAACTTAAAGGGAACGTAAGGATCCATGTTGTTCCATTTTATTCACTCTCTGGGTTAAATGATCACTGAGGAGTCCAGAGGGGTCTGGGGCAGACATTTCAGAGGTTGTGTGTATCTGTGTGTTACAGAGTCCAGAGGGGTCTGGGGCAGACATTTCAGAGGTTGTGTGTATCTGTGTGTTACAGAGTCCAGAGGGATCTGGGGCAGACATTTCAGAGGTTGTGTGTATCTGTGTGTTACAGAGTCCAGAGGGGTTTGGGGCAGACATTTCAGAGGTTGTGTGTATCTGTGTGTTACAGAGTTCAGAGGGGTTTGGGGCAGACATTTCAGAGGTTGTGTGTATCTGTGTGTTACAGAGTCCAGAGGGATCTGGGGCAGACATTTCAGAGGTTGTGTGTATCTGTGTGTTACAGAGTCCAGAGGGGGTTGGGGGCAGACATTTCAGAGGTTGTGTGTATCTGTGTGTTACAGAGTCCAGAGGGATCTGGGGCAGACATTTCAGAGTACCGCCTGGAGTGGGCCAGAGAGGACGAAGCCATGGAGCTCATCTACTCTGGAACAGCCACACAGTGTGAACTATCAGACCTGACGCCTGCCACCTTCTACTGCTGCAGGCTACAGGTAATACGCACTCTGATGCACGCACGCACGCACGCACGCACACACACACACACACACACACACACACACACACACACACACACACACACACACACACACACACACACACACACACACACACACACACACACACACACACCAATAAATAAACACACACTAGACCACTCACAGTGGGCGGCGGTGGCTCAGGGGTAGAGTGGCCGGATGGGCACCGCAAGGTCACCAGTTCGAATCCGGGCTCCCCCAGAGTTAGTGTTGAAGTGTCCTTGAGCAAGACTCTGAACCCCTCCCGATGTGCTGGTTGGTGCCTTGCGTGGTTTCCTCCGCCATCGGTGTGTGAATGGGTGAATGTAATCTATGTAAAGTGCCTTGGATAAAGGCGCTATATAAATACACCATTTACAGAAACACACAGCAGTGTACATACAAATGCAGGCAAACACCTTGGACAAAGTACAGACACACAGTGAAAGGTGAAGGGTAATGGGTTTTCTGAAAGCTTAGATTTAATAGGAAGCGCCCCCCCCCGTCCCCCCCCCCCTGTCTTCTTACAGGTCATTTATTTTTACTCACAGAATTAAATGAACACTCAGGATTATATTGTGTGTGCACTCAGAAACATGCACGCACGCACGCACGCACGCACGCACACACACACACACACACACACACACACACACATGCACTTGTGATGTGGCCTTTTCACTGGGTTATGAATTGTATGAAAGCATATTACATGGTTACTATATTTATTTATGAGCTCCTTTTATAGGGTTTATTTATACATGATGAGCGAGACTATGTGTGCGTGCGTGCGTGCGGATGAGAAACAGACAGCGTGAAGACCAAGCGTGAAGACCAAAGGTTTTACGTTTTGTTTTACATCTAAAGGTTAGGTTTATGGGTTAGGGTTAAGCCTGATTTAAAGTTAGAGCGCTGGTGTCGTGCACCGATAATGCACATTTCTAGCTTTTACATTTTTAAATCACTGTCATACATTTTTGCCGTCCTCACATAGTTCACATAGTAATACACACATCTTGTATGTCAGGTACTGTATAAACAGATGTGCAGAGAACATCTGTGAGTACATTGATCTCGGTGTGACCTCTGTCTACCGGCTCTCAACACCCCACCCCCTCCCCCTCCCGCAAATCTGCACAAAATTACATTTAAGCATAACTTGCTTGAAGTGCCTGAGGTGGACTTGATTTATTCGACACTCAAACAGAAGTGGATGTATTATCTTCTGGGAGACGTGTCAAAATCTAATCACAGAGTCGGTTCAAAGTGTGTTTGAAAGATGAAGATAAATCAGGCATACTGTATGAATAAATACTGTCTGCGTGATTGTCCTTCTTAGTGACCAACCCCAAGTACAAACCTCAGTTATAATATATATTAGGTTACACACTATAACACTATAGATAAGTTTGTTATTAGAGAAACATGTTCGGCTCTACAACTCCAGGTGCGCTTGATTTACCGTGCCATAAACGTACAGTGGCAGATGATGTTACTCTTTCATCCTCTACTAGATTAATCTTGTAGCTGTCGCTCTGAAGCTTGGCAAGAACATTCTCGAGGAGACACCTCCTGCATCTGCTGTGCCTTTTATACTGGGGCATATGGTCTATATTATAATACTACTGTATATCACTATGGAATTAAAGTACTTCAAAAAAATGAAAGGTTAATGTAAAATGAATCGCTTGTTTTATTCCATTTATTGGAATATTCAAATGGTCCTGGATCCCCCACATGTAGTCCCTGTCAGGGTCCCTGGGTTTGGGTCATGTCTATAGGCTCCAATACACATGAAGTCACCAGCCGTTAATTTTCACCTGTCACTGAAGCGTTTCACCTGTGGGCGTGACGTAGCTGAGCTCTGGTCCATATCGTGTTAGAAGGACGTCTCCTTAACGCTATGGGAATTTCAAGCATCTGCTGCGCACGCATCACAGTCAGACTGCACAGCCTGTCGAAAGAACACTTTCTCTACTCACCAATACAAAGACGGTTTTACCTAGTGGACGCACTCTGAGCCCCCCACCACACGTATAAAATGCAGTTTTTGGGCAGAAAAGAAAATATTTCACCGGAAGAAAAAATATGTTTTAGTTACTACACTGCACCCTCTACAGAATAGGAAAATCCCATTGACCAGATTTTTCCTTCCGGGGAAATATTTTCTTTTCTGATCAAAAGGTGTATTTTAGATGTGAATCTTTTGCACAGGTCTTCTCCCTCAATGAGTTTGCATCATGAAAATGAGATTATTATGAGTGAAAATAGATTGAAGGGCATTTGATAAATAGGACCCTTGAAGTGAATACAGATGTATTGCTGTTACATGACACTGGCACTGCAAATGGCCGATAGTGTACCCTATGGTTTTGTTTGTCAGTTGTGCTTCTCTACCCAACACTACTACTGTCTCTGTTTCTCTTGTGCTTTTTTCATCTTGCCCAAAACCTTTTACATTTATCCTTCCCCCTCTGTCTTCCTTGAAGATGGAGGGGGCCTGAAGTGCTCATTAATCCGTCTCCTATGTTCTCTTTTCTCGTGTCCCTTGCATCCATCCGGCTCAGTTCATCAGACTCAGTTCATCAGTCTTTCTGTCCATTCATTAACCTTTCGTCTTGATCTCTTCTCTCCATCTCTTTCTCTCCCCAAACTTGCTTATTCTCTCCATGTCAGCCTTTATCATTCCCTGTCCTTCATCTTTGTCCTCGTCTCATTCGTATTCAAATGTATGGGCATAGTGTGCATATAGGACGGAATTCAAATGCTCCAAACAATGAATGGGTTCAAACCGGTAAAATCCAGTAAACAAGACAGGGTATTATAATGGCGTGGTTTCCATGTGGATCTCAGACTTCATGTGGCCAATCTAGGGTGGCTGTCATCTATGGCAGTCGTTCCCAAACTGCCCCCAAAAGATTTTTTTGTGGGGTCAGTAAACAAACCAACATACAGTATACACTGTATTGTAAATGTAGAAATGTGCAGATACCCTGTATAGACTTGCTGTATACTATACAGTAAGGTAAGTCTATACAGGGTATCTGAAATATGATTATTTTGGGGGGTCACAGCCTGAAAGCTTGGGAACCCTTGTTCTATGACATTAGTTCTATGACTTCAGTAATGTCATCACTCAGCTCCATGTTTGGCCAAAGTTTCAGCCTAGTCCAAACTCATTTTTGACTTCCAGTATTTAGAACAATTTTTTAATTCACAATAAATCTGTCACTGAACGGTCCAGTGCTTTGCTAGATTAGAGCCAGTCATGAACAGAGTGCTCTGAAATGAAAAGCTGTGACCCTCCATTTGACCAAAATAAATTACCATTATCACACACCATGGCAAATGAAGTTAAGTAATGAAGGACAGTCATGGTGTGAATGGGTAAGTGCCTGATTCCGAAATGAGAAGCATGTTTTTTTGTAATCGATTAATAGATACGACTTCAAGTCATTTGTTACACTTTGGCCAGGAACCAGAGAAATAACAATGAATGTCTGTTGTTGACAAACTCAATATTGTCGTAAAACCTAAAATGTGTGTGGCTCTCCCTTGGACTAAGATTTAAAAAGCATGCCCAATTTGCCCATACATTTGGAACATTCCATAAGGTATTGGATATCATGCGTGTTCACATTGTCCCATTCCTGTTGCTCTTTCAGGCGGTCAATCAGGCGGGGGCGGGCCCTTACAGCGAGCAGGTCAGCTTCCAGACCCCGGCCACCTGTCCTGACCCGGTCTCCACCCTTTGCCTCCTGGACCCCCCCTCGTCGGAGTCGGACCACCTCTCCCCCTCCACCTGCCTCTTCCTGAAGTGGGAGGAGCCCAGTAGCAACGGGGCGGAGATCTCCTCTTACGTGGTCACGCTGGACGGCCAGACCATCGCCGAGGAGACGGGCTCCAGTCACCTGGTCACGGGCCTGCAGCCTGACAGCGAGTACAGGTATGTTACATCACTATGTCCAGTCACCTGGTCACAGGCCTGACAGAGAGTACAGATGCACTACACATCACTATGTCCAGTCACCTGGTCACAGGCCTGACAGAGAGTACAGATGCACTACACATCACTATGTCCAGTCACCTGGTCACAGGCCTGACAGAGAGTACAGATGCACTACACATCACTATGTCCAGTCACCTGGTCACAGGCCTGACAGAGAGTACAGATGCACTACACATCACTATGTCCAGTCACCTGGTCACAGGCCTGACAGAGAGTACAGATGCACTACACATCACTATGTCCAGTCACCTGGTCACAGGCCTGACAGAGAGTACAGATGCACTACACATCACTATGTCCAGTCACCTGGTCACAGGCCTGACAGAGAGTACAGATGCACTACACATCACTTTGTCCAGTCACCTGGTCACAGGCCTAACAGCCTGACAGCGAGTACAGGTACACAGGTCACATCATTATTTCATAATTAATGTGTTATTATTTGTGGGATTAACTGCATCAGGTAAATGCTGCTATTGTCAGTGCTGGGAAAGTGTGCATTAATAACTCATTGTTTCAGTCTGTGACTCTGTGTCCGTTCCCTGCCAGAGGTCCTTTCAGTGAGGTGCTTTATTCAAGGGGCAAGATTAAATGACACCGGGTTTTAACCATACGTTAGCTAAAGGCTAAGCCATCCTCCCGCGGGAGGATGGCAGACCACCCGAGGCATGAATTTTGTGACCAACGACGCTTTACTTATGAGCCGTTAATAAAGCTCGTTTTCACCAAAAACGCAATCTGTGAAAAGGATCCGAGATTAAAGGGTTATAAAGTTTCACTTAACATTGAAATCAACGTTTTACAGACGTATTCTGGACAGTGGACACTGTATGTCCATACTAATAGTATTATGGACAGTGGACACTGTATGTCCATAGACTCCATACTAATAGCTACACAAAAATGTTGTGTAACAACTTTACACTTTAATTAGTTAAATTTACGGTGAGGATTTTACGGTGTATAATTATGGTGCTTGCATCAGAAATGATGTCAGACCCTCTTTCACTCACCCACAACACAACAACTGCAAGGCAACATTGGCAACCAGATTGTTTGTATTTTTGCGTGCGTGCATGTGTTCATTTCTGACTATTTCCAGGAAATAAAAGATTGGGGTGTGTGTGTGTGTGTGTGTGTGTGTGTGTGTGTGTGTGTGTGTGTGTGTGTGTGTGTGTGTGTGTGTGTGTGTGTGTGTGTGTGTGTGTGTGTGTGTGTGTGTGTGTGTGTGTGTGTGTGTGTGTGTGTGTGTGTGTGTGTGTGTGTGTGTGTGTGTGTGTGTGTGTGTGTGTGTGTGTGTGTGTGTGTGTGTGTGTGCACGTCAGAGCGGGAGGTGTGTGAAGTGGCCTGGTGATTGCATATTACGGCTTTCATTCTGGGCTTGTTTTTGTCACATCGTCACTCAGATCTCTTGCATAATAGCTGCTGCTGAGAAGGGGACACTGTGTGTGTGCGAGCGTGAATTATTATGCTTTTGAAGAACAAATGTCCCCCAGAACAATAGTAGAATTTGACATAGACATTTTGGGGAGAATTTTCCTGGTCCTCTTAACAGAAAGGGTCGTTTTATGTTTATGTAAAAAAAGAGTTAGTTTTTTAGAGTTAGGCTTACCATTAGGAAAAGAGGGGTTAGGACATAGGCATTTAGGTTTAGGCGTTAGGGTGCAAGTTTTCCCTATTTTAAATTTTATTTTTTTTAAATTGTGGTCCCATGTCACACACCAGCTATTTTCTGCGTGTGTGTGTGTGTGTGCGGCGCACCTGTGTGTGTGTGTGTGTGCGCCTGTGTGTGTGTGTGTGCGCCTGTGTGTCCGTGTGCGTGTGTGCGTGCGTGCGTGCACGCGTGCCTGCCTGATGACGGTAGTTCTGTTATTTACCAGAGGGGATTGTCCTGTTCATAATACATGTGTGTGGTGTTTTGTTTCAGTCTCCCGTTTTTGTTATCTTGGCTTGTAGGGTATTTCAGAATAATGTAGGTGTGTTTGTGGGTATGTACATGGAAAGTACTGTCTAAGTATTGTCTATATTTTATAACTTGATGGTATCAAATAACTTTAGCCTTCTAAAGTGACTGATTTGTTTCTTAATTGTTGGTTGGTTGTAGGGTCAGACTGCCATATGGTAGAGTATCAACAGTTCAACAATCATCCATGGTTATTTACTAAAACAATCCCCATTTATTTCCGGTCATGTTTTTTTGTATTTTCATGTCCCGAGTTGACAGTACCTGAAAAACTCCCCCAAAACCCATCTTGTTGTCAACTCGAAAATACCTTTAATTACCAATTATAAAAAAAATAAAAATAATAAAAATAATGGAATACAAATAAATAAATAAAAATAAACAAGAACAAAAAAGAAAGGGGGAGGGGCTCTAGTGGTGACGCATTTGACATCACAGACAAGCAGGGCAGTTATATTGCGCAAGAATGTATTTTCATAAAAGTACGAAGTGTACAGTAAATAGCACAGTTGCATGGATGCAATGTAGTGCGTTGCATTTCCTATGGCATGCATTAGTATTTGTGCATGGAGAGATTTGTGCAAACAGTGGTTTGGTACAAGAAGACAAACGGATAATAAATGGGTCCCCCCTTTTCAATTAGGGTAGAAGGATAGGCAATCCCATGCTTCGCCACTAGTGCGAAAAATGGTATAATGCCACAGACGAATAACAGTCTAAGTCCACACTATTGATCCATAATGTATAAATGATAGATAAGGGGTCAGGACAACGAGGCCTTTTCGTGGAGGTTTCAGTCTGAAATTTGGACTTAGACTGTTTTTCGTCTGTGGTACTCGGATTGGTCTCCTAAGTGGGCATGGTCACTCTAAGTGAACGTCATATCTGGCCAACGTCCTATGATCAGGGTTGATTACTGCTCTCCAAACCCCACATCACACACATACGGGACTATGATCAGGGTTGATTACTGCTCTCCAAACCCCACATCACACACATACGGGAAGTGAATCCAGGAAGTTTGTCAGTCTTGGTTTCTCCATCAGCTGCGTAATTGAGGTTATGCAGCCATGTGTAGACAGGTGTCTTTGCCAAGCACCTTCTTTTGCTCCATTAGATTTGCTTTCAGATTTTAAATGTCTCTGGAGCAGCTTTAAGACAGGAGGGCTGTCAAGCACAGCTTCACTGAAGGCATCAGTGATGATGAATGTTCACTTCACCGAATAGTACCCGAAATGAGGAGCAACATGACCTGTAATATTCTTATCCCGAGTGATGAAAGGAAATGACGCATGCAAAAGTCTAGGCACGTGCTCAGCATGTGTTGCTAATTCAATGCAAATTGGATTTTGACAGGATATATATTTTATTAATGGCTTGTGAATTTCATTCTGCATAAAGTTAAAAAAAATAGCACCTGCACTCTTTGTGGCAGAAAGTATATGCTGTAGTATGTGACAGTTTGAAAGACAGCCTATTTATGTACCTTTCCCAAATTTCCCTTTTTTGTTTTTTAGGGACATCACATTCATATTATACAACCATTTTTCAAATAGTGTTTCTTTGTCCACAGGTTTTTTTCATTTTTTAGACAGGAACAAAAAAAAGAATAAAAAAATATATACAGTAGCTGCAAGCAGCGATAAGGCGGGACCAAGAAAGAAGACAATACGCAATAAGAACAATATGCACAAATAAGAATCATGGGCTGAGTTGGCAGTGCCCGGATTTGAACCCATGACTTTGTGCTCCAAAGGCAAGAGCTCTACTGACTGAGCTATCCAGACACAGTCAGTTTTCTCATTATAAACAGTAACATCATTCAGTGTTTTTTGGTAACAAGTATGTGCCCTCGTTTTGGGCATGTCATTGTCATTATCCATTTCTACAGTGTGTGTGCTGTTCATGTGTTCATGTACAAACTTCTCTTCAACTGGAATTTCAGTTAATGGTCCATAGATTGTGTGTAGAACATTTAACGCAAGTTGCTCAAAAATCAGGGCAGAAAATCAGGTATAAGCATTTTTCAAACTGCTCAAAATGGCGGAAAATCTTAGGGCGGAGCTTACTTGTCAAAGTGACAGATGTGTTCCCCCTGATTCAAGGAACATGTGGAAACAAGTGCCATGAATTTTGGCCAAACAAAGCATGAGTTATGACTGTTCAAAGGTTTCATTTAAAAAAAATGCTATAGCGCCCCCCTTTGGCCAATTGGAGTAAGACTGCTTCCAGTGCTATTTGGCATGACCCTCTACTATACTGTAAAGTGACATAAGCATATAACGCTGCATGTATGTATTAGAGGCAGAAGTAGAACCGTATAGGTCCAAAGTTCACGTGTAGACGTTTTTGTGCATTTTGATCAAAGACCCTGGGAGGAGATACATTTTAACTGTTTTTCATATAATTCAAAATGGCAGGTGATCTAAAGGTCAGAGGTCAAAAGTCAGAACACGAAAGTTGTTCGGCACGAGGAGACACATATGTGTATAAAAGTGTCATTGCCAACGGTCAAATGGTTCATGAGATATGTACTTTCAAAGTTTGCATTTTCAATTGAGTGCTATAGCGCCACCCTTTGGCCAATGGCCAAAGTCACTTTGTGACTTCTTGGTCCCTTAATAAATAAAATAAAGCATATGGGAGAGATGGATGATGTGTACAGAAATTAAAGTACAATACAATATAATACTCATAGCCAGATGTATGGAGAACCGAGATGACTGGAAAGCTCGTCTGAGGACGACGTAGAGATAGGGAGACATAAGGGAGTTTTTGAAACTGTGAGCAGTAATTAAAATAAAAACAACAGAACCAAAAAAAAGAGACATGAGTAAGACAGAATCATTCAATCCTTGCCGCTACAAAATCTGGTCGCAAAGGAATAATATATTCCACCCAATTAGACCAAAACTTTATAAACTCTCTCAGACTTCTGCAGTCTGAGAGAGAAAGTGATCTGTTCCATATTATAAATATCATTTACTATCCCAATTTCCCATTTTAATCACATTAAGATAGGCTATTGAGCTAATTTAAATTAACTGCAGGCAATCAAAGCACTGAAAGTGGTCTATGCTGTGATAAGAGGGCATTCAGTATTATTTTTGTAACATAAGAACCTTAATATTGATGGCCAGTATGCAAATTTAGAAGGATTATTAACATTTTCTCTGCTTTCTACGATTATAATCGTACCCCCTAGGGTACGGCATCTGCCATCTACGTACATGTTCGTAGACAGCCGTATACTCTATATATGAAAGCGGCGACCGTCAATTTACCTTTTAGCATTGCTCCGGTTGCTATGGAGAGCCTCCGTCCTCACCAGCTATGGGATTTTTAAATCCAGCTCCATTGAGCCTCTATTATAAGAGGATTTTCAAAGACTTGTATCTCTAAAGCTTTATTTATTTATTTATTTATTTGACAGGGACAAAGCTCATTAATCAACATGTCAGTTTTCACCTCAATGTAAATGGGCCAGAGTTAGCCAAAGCTAATTTCCATCTGTAGTCCCTGGGCAGGCTCTTAAAAAATGAATGATAAAAGAAAGACAGTGTATGGTGTGCCAGCACACAACACCATGCGTTGATGCCATGTGTGCAATGTGCTAGCACCCAACACTGTCCGTACAAAAACACAATACAATACAGATAAAAGAAAGACAGAGTGTAGTGTGCCAGCACACAACACCATGCGTTGATGCCATGTGTGCATATGTGCTAGCACCCAACACTCTGTCCATACACAAACACAATACAATACAATACACTACAGGAACAGATCAACATGGTACAGGGGACAGAACAACTACATAGTGAAGTGAATAATGACACCGGTGAGAAATACTAAATGGTGCTGATAGTTACTCATGATTACAGATTTGAATTGTTTTTAGCCACCTTTTCAGGTTGAATTTGAAGGTCAGATAGTTGGAGGTCTCTTTTACTTCTGTGGGGAGACTGTTGAGCGCTGTCCATGGTGAGCTGTCGCACATCCTGACGATCGTAAATCATTTGTGACTTCTTTCACATGCTGCGGACATAACTGTTATATGACGAGAGCTAAGGGGTATGGCTAATCAATGTCCTCACAACAACAGCCCCCACCGTGACCTCACTGAATAGCCCGGAAATGAAAGGATCGTAGAGTGAGAGCGGACGGTTGGCACAGGCAGGTGTTCTTATGCTACCACCTAGGGACCAATAATGGAGTTAAAATGGGTCAGCGTATTCTTTTTGAGAATAGATCAAATAGATCTCTCTCGGGTGACTACTACTGACTCTGCAACTAATTTAAACAAGATTAAGTAAGATTTAGAAGATAAGGGTGATGTTTTTATGGTAGACTGATTTCTACTGTAAGTACCTTCTACTGTAAGTAATTTGGTAAAATATGGCTCTTGTTAGCTCTTGTAAGGAATGGGGGCTTTGAGGGTTTGTGTAAACCCAAACATTGAAGACAAAAATGTGTAAACAAAAATGTACGACAAAAGTGAGGATGCAAATTGTGATTGCCCAGAATGAGATGATGTACGATGACATAATGATAAGAGCGCCCCTCATTTCACACAGGTGTGATTTTTGAGGGCCTCCTATATACAGCTTTTGTCCCCACACGTCTCAAGATTTGCCATTGACAGTGAAGGGGAATTCAGGTCAAATGTCCGCTAAATCTTGTCATTGACAATGAACAAGAGAAATTGGGTAAAAATTCTGCTAAATATGACGTAAATTAAACATCAAAGCATTAAACGCCATTGACATTGAAGGGAAGATTTACGTCATATGTAAACGAGCAAATCAGATAACCAATCACAGGCAACAGGCATTCTGATTGGCCAGTATCAGATTATGCATGATGATGTATGATGATAAGAGCGCCTCTCACTTCACACAGGTGTGATTGTTGCTTAATTCTGATGTGTTTTGTGGTTGTAGTATGTACTCAGGTTAACAACTCAGTGTATACTGTGTTGTTTCCCCTTCTGTTTTTGTTCCTGCTTTGCTCTAAAGTTTAAAGCTTCTTGTGGTTCTTGTTAAAACAAAGGTGGAATTTCCAAGTAGCTCATTATTTACTTGAGCTTCTTTTACACATCATTACTTAACCTCATCATCATTATCTCATTTATATATACGTGGTTGATTTTTGTTGTCGCGTGTGTGTGTGTGTGTGTGTGTGTGTGTGTGTGTGTGTGTGTGTGTGTGTGTGTGTGTGTGTGTGTGTGTGTGTGTGTGTGTGTGTGTGTGTGTGTGTGTGTGTGTGTGTGTGTGTGTGTGTGTGTGTGTGTGTGTGTGTGTGTGCGTGCTCGCGCGTGCTTGCGTATGCGCGCTCGCGCGTGCTTGCGTGTGCGCGCGCACGCGGGTCGTAACCAGATGTACCTGTGTGTGTGTGTGTGTGCGTGCGTGCGTGTGTGTGTGTGGGATTTTACCGAATGAATCATCCAGCTGCAGGACTACTGAAAGGTTACTGATTGCTTTCTGTCAGGGTGTGTGTGTGTGTGTGTGTGTGTGTGTGTGTGTGTGTGTGCGTGTGCGTGTGTGTGTGTGTGCGTGCGCGCCCCACCACTGTGTGTGGCCATATTCACTTTGCTGCTGCATGAAATCCAATAAAAGGTGGAGTATCAGTCTGTAAATGTC
>NC_136799.1:24122985-24160485 GCF_951216825.1 Electrona antarctica | reverse complement strand
AAGTGGTTAATGTATGTTTTGTAATAAAATTGAAATCTATAATTGAACTAGTAACTAAAGTTGTCAAATAGTAGTAAAAGTACAATATTTGCCTCTGAGATGTAGTGGGGTAGAAGTAAAAGTACTGGAAATTGGAATAACTCAAGTAAAGTACAAATAAATAATAATAATGGATTGCATTTTTATAGCACTTTTCCAAGTGCTCCATTCATTCAAGTATCGTTTTGAGGGAAATACCTCAAAACGATACTTAAGTACAGTACTTACTGTAAGTAAATATACTTAGTTACTTTCCACCACTGGTGATGTTAAGTGATGAATTTACTTTTGCCCTGTACACATGTGTGTCTAACTGTAGATTAACCACTTAACCCATTTAGGCCTGACCTCGAAATGTAAAACAAATCTTCTAAATCCTCCAGTTTTCTGAAATAAATATTTTCACGATTTTTCAAAAATAGCAGACCTACAAGCTCGTAGCGTGCCACTCGGTGGTGCGCTATGAGCTTGTAGATCTGCTATTTTTCAATAGCTAAATTATAACATAATGTTTAAAACACCAAAAGGGGTTCCCACCCAAAATGGGTTCACTTTTAAATATATTTCAACGTCTACTTGGGCTTGCGTGAACACCCCAGACCGTTTTTAAGTTGCTTGATTCAGTATTTGGATATTTTAACATGCCCCCTTCCTGTAGGCTATAAATACAAATATATCATGGTTAAACTGACGTTTGATGTTACAATGGGTCTGTATAGGAAGGGGGCGTGTTAAAATATAAATAATATATCTAAATGCTGAATCAAGTCTGGGGTGTTCACTAAAGCCTGCACGTTAAAATGACCCCCAAACTACTTAGTGCTACTTTAGTCTCTCTGGGTGTTGTTTTTTCTTTGTTTTGCCAATGGCTTCCCAGATTGCTACTTAGTTGACTGGGATCAGCTCTGTACCTTTACTGTACTTTTCCCCCTCTACGTCAAGTGTTTTCAATTGAAATAGCCATTGCAAGCTTTTAGATCAGCTATTTTCAATGAATGTTCCCCCAGAATAGAATATAGAGTTCAAGTGGTTAAAACCAACCACTCTTGTTGTCATATGTATCTATATCATTCAGATAGCTATTTGCCACTAATTTACTACGTACGGTAACCGTACGGTAACCTCAGGGTTTGTCATATTTCCCCTATACACTCATTCCACACACATTGCATTACTCCCCTTTCAATCACGGCAATTTTTCGCCTCCACAAACAAAGCCCTCTAATTGGTAGAATTGCTCCGTAATGACAGCGCGTTATCCCTGACTCATGCTATCTAATTGCTGCTGCTTACTTAAATCATGGCAGCGCTTGTAGATGCATTAGCGGCACATTTCATACATTAGCCAGGAAAAGCTGGCACACCCATGTCCCCAGGTACACGAGGCTTTGTGCAGCTTATAGTACTCTGAGACCCCCACCCGGCCGATTCTTATAGCACTCTGAGACCCTCACCTAACCCCACCCGGCCGATTCTTATAGCACTCTGAGACCCCCACCCAACCCCACCCGGCCGATTCCTCATCAGATTTCTCAGCACAGTCAATTAGAGTGAATTACCTGGAAATTGTCTTAACAGGCAAATTGCCATAGCAACCTTCACATACTCATAAACGTATGTCTACAGAAATGGCGGTGGAGAGGCTTGTAAAGAGTGTTTTAGTTGAGGACTGTAAATATTGACAGCTTTCTCTCTCTCCAGATCCCTGTGTGCTTTTTAGGTTTTTGTGTTCGTCTTGCTCTTGTGTAGCCAGACTGATTTAATAAATATTTAGAAATATCGGTATTGGCAATTATGCAACCGATGTGTCCTGATTATTCACAATTATAGGTACACATCTTTTTTATAAATACATGAAATCAAATCTCACAAAAACTTTGAGAAAATCTACTGTTTGTTTTAAGTCATTAGAATTGTTGTGGCAATTGTTGTAATATTGGTAATTGGTGGACTAGGATTCTCCAAAATCAGACCCAAAAATCTGGCACGAGCCAAGCTTTACTTTCACTCCCTGCTGGCTTATTTTTTCTGTTCTTATCTTCCCCTATCCTGTTGCTGTCCTCTCTCTCCCTCCCTCCATCCTCACTCCATTGTTCCCCATTGAAATGAAATGAGTCATTTCTTCTGTTGATGGTGCTCTGAAGATGGGCAATTAGCTCTTCGCTAAGTCCCACCCAAGCCCGTTGTTGGCCAATACCACGTTAGCAACGGTTACTAGGTTAGGATCCTGGTCAAGCTGGTCAAAATGGTTAAGCAGTGTCAATAAATATATTTGCTATATATTTGTTATGAGTAAACTAGTCCATTCCATGAATTATTTCGCTCCGTTGTGCAGTTTAATAGTATCTATAAAAATAGGCTCTCATTGACTTCCATTGTAACGGGGGAACAGCTCTCAAAATCAGTCAGTTAGCACATAAGCGAACAAAACAAAAGCTGATTCTGACAGTTTATGACATCAGGAAAACTCTGCCGTTTTATTTTCGTCTTTTGATAGATTTATAAAGTAACTATTTTGGTTGGAGATATACAGTGAAGCGGTTCAGGGGCCTGTTCCACGAAACTTGGATTAACTAATCCAGGATTTAGGCCAAAACCAGGCTTTTTAAATCCTGGTCTTTATAGCCTGGTTTATTCCGTTCCACTAAAGCCAAGCGAGGCTTAGAATGGGCGGATTTAGCGAGCCAGGATCATAAAGCCTGGCTGAATAGACCATAGATATATATAAACTCTAGATAGCTCACCCGCGCTGTTGGCCAATGGAGAGCGACGTCGTTACGTGGCGGCCATCTTACCTCGGGACACATAACATTGTGTCTATGGGGCATGTACTCTTAAATGACCATAGCTTGCTCAATTTTCAACCGATTTTCAAACGGTTTGGTTTGTTATAAACGTCAGAGACGTCCGCATACGTATATGATTTTATACGACGTTCATATAAAAAACATAAATTAAGCAGATGAATCATAGCCACGTTGACAACGTTTGTAATAAACCAACCCGTTTGTAAATCCGTCAAGATTTGAGCGAGTTATGACTGTTTCTGTTTGAGCTGCCATTGAACATACTGTACTGTAGCCCCGAAGTAAGATGGCTGCCGGGTGAACGACGTCAGAAACTCCGCCTTGAGCCATCTAGTGTTTATATATATATCTATGGAATAGACAGCCTGGCTTTTTGTCTCTAGACCCATTCGGTGGAACACAGATTTACTGATCCTTCTTCTTCATGGGGTATTATGGCAGTTTGCATCCTTAATAGTTGCATTACTGCCCCCTTCTGTATATCTCAGTATCTTTACTAATCTATTCAAGACTTACTGATACAAGGACTTAAGCTTCTAAAATAAATACTGCTGCTGTAATTAAAGAGAGAACATACTCTCAATAGTGGATAGACTGAATGATTAACTACCCCAAAAATATAGTTTACATTTTACCACTACTATTAACTTAAAACAGAATTCTTAATATTGTAAGCATAATGATATTGTCGCATTGTGATATTTGGCCATAACTCCCTCCTCTGAGTGAGCTACCTTTGGGGAAGGGGGTTGTTGTCCAGACAGGGGCCAGACCTGTGAACTGTGGGGTCATGGGTTCAATAGTGGGTGAAACGTTACAATGGTAATATGTTGTAAAACAATGAGTAATGGTAATAGTTAGTGGTTTTCACTTTTACAAAAAATAATTATAATATAATATAATATAATATAATATAATATAATATAATATAATATAATATAATATAATATAATATAATATAATATAATATAATATAATATAATATAATAATTCTTCTTAACCGTGCACTCGCATGCACGACAGCAAACCTAGTCTGGGGAACATTCACCAAAAGCAGCTGATCTACAAGCTCACAAGCTGTCATGATGTTGTGCAGCCTATATATTTTGGTTCTTTGATTTTATATAGTGCTTAAATTAGTCCTTTAATGCAGACCGATAAAAATAAGGCAACATAAACCCATAATAATTTAATAAGTGTGGAAAACATCATTGGTTTGTGATCAGTTTGACTGCTTAATGAACAGTAAAGACATCAGGATTAGGTTAAACCTGGCTGTTAGCCTGGTCTGGAGCAGGCTAAGTCCAAAGCATTAGTTTCCATGGTAACTAATGTAGCATCACTTTCATGAAACCGAATCAAGCCTCAACATATCCAGGTTAACTGGTTAAATTAATCTGGCAAGATTAACCAGCTTTCATGAAACCGGTTAATCGCTGATCCAGGATATATTAAGCCAGGATATCTGTTAAATCCCGGCTTAATCTCTAATCCAAGTTTCGTGGAACGGGCCCCTGGTGTTCCCAACTCTCGTTTGTAAACAAGTCGCCATGCTGTTTGAGATGCACCCAGCTGCAGTCCCAGACATTTCTCCTAAAGTGTCTCCCTCAAACACGTCCAAAATTGTGTATGGTGTTTGCGACAAGTGGACGAGATCAAATACATTTGTTTACATCCAACGGCCTGGATGGTAAGCCTGAGACAGAGGCTACTTCAGGAGTGGGTGTACAGATTTGGACCAATCAGATCGTTTTGTAGGCAAACCGGAACTTCTTTCCACACAAACTTGTCAGGGTTGCCAAGTCTGCGTATTTCCCGCTACTTTTGGTGTAATACATTACCAAAACATTAATTATCATAGACATAGGCCTACATAGTATTTATAATGATAAATGCATACAATCTTTTTATTAGGATTATATATGGTCATATTATTGTGTTAGTTTTGGCTTGTTTTTCTTGATTTGGCTTTAAGAGTTGGCTTGTTTTTGGAGGTGGGTTGGCTTATTTCTCTCACACAATGTGGCAACACTGAAGTCAAAACAAAAACAAGACGACGTTGAAATGTTTTATTAAAAATAAAACCGCATGAGTTTTCCTGATGTCATAAACGGTCAGCTTAGTGTTCTAAAAGAGTGACTTTGAGAGTTGTTTCCCCGTTACAATGGAAGTAAAATATGTACTATTAAACTGCACAACGGAGCGAAATAATTCATGGAATGGACTAGTTTGCTCATAACAAGGTAAGAAAACAAACCCTCTTTCTGAGGTCCACACATGCTGTACAGCAAATATATCAGCAAATATATTTATTGACACTGCAAAACCATTTTGACCAGCATTGAAAGCTTGACCAGGATCCTAACCTAGTAACCGTTGCTAACGTGGTATTGGCCAAGAACGGGCTTGGGTGGGACTTAGCGAAGAGCTAATTTGCTCACTCCTCACCCTATGATTCGGGAAAACATAAATGTTACATTTCTGTCTTTAAACTTACAATTGCTTAACAATAGAACAGAAGAAGGGTCGGCGGTTTGAATCCCGGCTCCTCCTGTCTACATGTCGAAGTGCCCTTGGGCAAGACACTGAACCCCAAATTGCTCCCGATGTGCTCGTTGGTACCTTGCATGGCTTCCGCCGCAATCGGTGTATGAATGTGTGTGTGAATGGGTGAATGTAATGCACAATCTATGTAAAGCGCCTTGGATAAAGGCGCAATATAAATGCACCATTTACCATTTTAGCATTTAGAAGAAGGGATTTAGGTAATTTGAGAACAAAAATGGTGTCCTGAAAAGGAGTAAATGGTGCATTTATATAGCGCTTTTATCCAAAGCGCTTTACATAGATTGTGCATTACATTCACCCATTCATACAGGAAACCATGGCGGAGGAAACCATGCAAGGCACCAACCTGCACATCAGGAGCAATTAGGGGTTCAAAGTCTTGCTCAAGGACACTTGGACACTAACTCTGTACTCTGGAAGTGCCTTGAGATTGAATGTGCACAGAATTGAACCAACCTTGAAGAGATTTAGACAAAATTGAACCATAAACCTTGAAGAGATTTAGACACTACCAAGCACTTTTGTACACTGTAGCCAAACGTTTATCTGCAAGACCTGGGAAAGATGGGTGTCCTTTCTGTTTTAATTTTAATCTACTTAACCCCCCAAGCCTAACCACACACCCCACCCCAGAGTAAAGCACCAAAGCAAAATGGCTGCCATGTGAATGGTGCCTTGAAAGTTAAGTAGAATGAAGTAAATAAATAACATAAATAATGTCTCTGCTCTGAACCTAAAGTGCGTATTACGTGTAAAAATAAGTGTCCATAAAATATACTAATGAATGAATGAATGAATGAATTAGCGGTTATTTATCCTTAACGCTGAGTGGACCGTTTATTGATATGATGGCCGCGTTCTCTGCTCTGTCCAAATTATGAGGGATCATCATTTGTCATCATTAAGTGTGCACACAAGCAGCACACACACACACACACACACACACTGTACACACACACACACACACACACACACACACACACACACACACACACACAGACACACACACACATACACACACGATCAGTTATGATTTTGTAGACTAAAAGACTAAGATTTTGATGTTTAGCCGACTAAGACTAGACTATTAAAGACTAAACTATTTCAAAAGATCCACTGTATGTGCATACAGTATACCTTTTATTGTAGATGTTATAACGTTGACAGGGTGTGTTATTCAAACGATACGTCAACAGGTTTCTGTCTCTGTGCAGTGGTTTGGTGATCGTGTCACACGAGTCTACAGAGAGAGAGAGAGGGCCAAGAGGAGATATATGATTTGTGTGTCGAGCGAGCAATTGTGTGGTGGTGTTCTCATATTGTGACGACTGTAATTGTGACTATGATTTGTGTGTGTGTGTGTGTGTGTGTGTGTGTGTGTGTGTGTGTGTGTGTGTGTGTGTGTGTGTGTGTGTGTGTGTGTGTGTGTGTGTGTGTGTGTGTGTGTGTGTGTGTGTGTGTGTGTGTGTGTGTGTGTGTGTGTGTGTGTGTGTGTTTGGAGGACCTGGTAGTGTGACGAAGCAGCACCACCAACAACAACACAATCAATCAGACGGGAGAAACACATCACTTCTCTCTAGCACAGCTTTTGGCCCTGTAATAAACTATTAACTATCTCTCTCCCCCTGTCACTCTCATTTCATCTTCTTCATTGCTCTCTTTCTTCAGCTCTCCCTTTTGTAATCGTCATTCTTTGTCGTCTCCTACCCCTAGCCGTCCATCATGCCCTTCTTTATTTTTATATGCCATTTTTCTCTTTTCCTTGCTCTCTCATTTCTCTTTTTTATATCTTCTCTTTCCCTTTTCACTGCCATTCTCTCTCCAGCTTTATCCCTCTATCGCCACCTCCCTCCCCTCCTCTACGTTCCTCTTCTCTCCCTCTTCCTTTCAGTCATTCCTTCCTTCCTGGTCCAAACACCTTATTTTTCTCCAAGCTGTAAATTGGATAAATCCTCCTTTTTCATATCAACCACCCTGCAAATTCATAATGTTCCACTCATTTGGTCTTTCACCCAAACCCTCAGTCTGTCCGTCTGTTATCATTTTCCACTTACCTCGTCTTTCCACTTTTAATTTATTTTTTCTTTCTTTTTGTGACTCAGTCTGAGTCCCTCTGAGCATTCTCTCTCTATCTCTCTCTCTCTATGTCTCTCTCTCTCTCTCCATCCTTACTCTTTTTTTTCCAGCGAGACCGTAGGAGGCGAACCGATCTAGATACTGTATGGGTCCCTCTGTGAGTCTAAAGGTCCTTTCAAACGAGCAGCTATTAACGCCTGGATCAACGCCTACGCAAGCGTAAAAAAAACAATCCACAATCCAGGTCTGGTCAGTCACGGGGTGTGCGCGACAATTTCACGGGACCGTGTTCATGTAAATACGCTTGCGTTGTCGCCCCTCGACTTCCCCGCGCGGACAGAAAGAAAAACTTCGGGGATAATCTCACAAACCGATGGACTGATCAGTGCTATGTTTCCTATATCTGCACGCCGCCAGTAGGCCACGGTGCATTCCCAAAAAAGAACATTAACTGCATCGCTTCCGTATCTCTTCTGTTTGTGACCAGGTTTGTGACCATCTACCGTGGGCCCAGCCACACCTACAAGGTTCAGAGACTGACGGAGTCCAGTACCTACAGCTTTAAAATACAGGCCATCAGCGACGCAGGGGAGGGTCCCTTCTCCGACACACACACCTTCTGCACCACCAAGTCTGTGCCCCCTGCGCTCAAAGGTACGTTACACACATTCTGCACCACCAAGTCTGTGTCCTCTGCGCTCAAAGGTACGTTACACACATTCTGCACCACTAAGGCCTCACTCAGACCTTTACTGCATTGCTGTATGCTTGTTGGATGAATGTTGTGTAGTGTCATGGCCGCCCCAATGCATTTCCAATGAGAGTCACATGGTTTGACACAACATTTGTGTTGTATGAGGGGGAGGGGCGCAGTCGAAACACAGCCGAAAGCCATACAACAGCTTGTAGTCCAAAATGTGGACTACAAACCATGTGACTTCCATTGGAAATGCATTGGGGCGGCCATGACACTACACAACATTCATCCAACAAGCATACAGCAATGCAGTAAAGGTCTGAGTGAGGCCTAAGTCTGTGTCCTCTGCGCTCAAAGGTATACGTTACATGCCCTGTGTTCATTTCACTCGGGTGATGGTACAAAAAGGAATCAAATGGCAGTGGTGGAAAAAGTACTCAATTGTATTACTTATATAAAATAATGTATCAATACTGCAATATAGAACTACTCTGTACTAGTAGAAGTCCTGAATTCAAAATCTACTTGAGTAAAAGTACAAAAGTATCGGTATCAAAATGTACTCAATTGTACCAAAAGTAGAAAGTACTGATTGTGCACAATGTGCAGAAAGTAAATCTTTTGAAAATAGCCGATCTACAAACTCACGATGCATTGTGAGCTTGTAAATCGGCTATTTTCAAATGACCGAAATGTATATAGGGCTGAAGTGTTTAATGTATGTTTTGTAATAATAATCAAAATCTACAAAGTAACTAGTAACTAAAGTTTTCAGTTAAGTATTGGAAATAATAAATGCCTCAAAATTGTACTTAAGTACAGTAATTAAGTAAATGTACTTAGTTACTTTCCACCACTGCCAAATGGACCATTCCAGTGTTTTCACAGTGAAATTAACAGAGGATGTTCCTGTGCAGCAGGATTGCGGTTGTGTTTAGTTATTTCGTGCCTGTGTGTGTAGACGGAGATGGGTTTGGTTGATGCTGTTGTTTAATGACTGTTAATCATAATTTAGTCCTCATAAGATCACATTGTTGTTCTGACGCAAGACGGCCCAGCTGGCGATGCAAAGCTACAACATGGCTGTCAAACCCATTTTGTGCATTTCGGACATCTGCCGTTTTGAAGCACATTAGCCCTAGATTTAGACGTCTAACTGCAATCTGTGTGAAATGATTAGCTACTAGCTCATCGTTGACTATTATGTTATCAAGAGTAACGTGCATTCACTGCTACAGTCTGTGGGACTATGCTGCTGTGCAACACAGTAACTTTGTCAATATTGACTTCTGAGAGGGTTAAAAAATGCATCAAGACCAGGTTTGTTCCACTTCACTAGTCTGACGAAGTACAGAAAACACAGACTGTGTGTTGTTGTTGCAACCACATCCAATGGAATGGGTGTATTTGTAATCGCCCCAGTCTGTTTGTTTATCCTTCTCAACGATAACTCAGACGGTGGTGGTAGCTTCAGGAATGATCTTTTTAAACTTTATACATTTGGTCCCACGATTCTGTAACCCATTTTTCACCCAGTGCCAATGCCTACGTTGTAATCTTGGGCGCTACTCCTTCTGCCACCCTGGGGAGAGCCCCAAACTGAGCTCATGCTTCCTTCAATGCATGAGGAGTGAGCAGGTCACAGGAATGATTTTTTTTAAACAGACAAAAACCAAGCTCACAGTTATAATAGAAATACGAAAAATAAAAATAAATATGTCACAAATGGGATGTGGGTGTTCTGCTTACCCAGCAAGTTTCACGAAAGTTTTTACTTATAAAATTACTTTGGGTCTATTGGCTTTAAGAGAGTGATGCATGCAATTCATACCCGACTGTTTTATGTTAACAATTGCCGGTATTTGAGCTCTCTCACTAATAAGACACCCTTGGCACATTCCTATGCCTGAGTGCGTCTGTGCTGCTGAAGTTCGCTGCACCAGTTGTTACACCTAATTATTATATCTCCCAGGCTGACAATTTCATTATTTAATCTCTGTCCTCCTGTTCCCCTTTGCATTCATACAGCTCCCAGAGTGCACCAGCTGGAAGGGAACATGTGCGAGGTCACATGGGAGACCATCCCGCCAATGAGGGGAGACCGCGTCAGCTACGTGCTTCAGGTGCTGGTGGGGCGCGAGTCTGAGTACAAACAGGTTAGTGTGTCTTGCACACACACACACACACACACACACACACACACACACACACACACACACACACACACACACACACACACACACACACACACACACACACACACACAGAGAGAGAGAGAGATAAACAAACGGGGGGTGAAATGAGGACAGTGTGTGCAGCTGTGGCTTCATTCATTGTGTGTTTCCTACCTGAGCAGCAGAGTGTTGCAACAACAATTCAGTTCCATGTAGATAACCCCGACCGATGCCAGAATTTTGGGTCCAATGCCGATCCCAATTTTCTACTTTGGCCTATAACGACATGCCAAAAATAGGGAGAGCAGGTTGAAAGTGGTTAAAAATCGAACCGTATCGGCTGCATAATTGCCGACACTGCTGTCGTCAAAAAGGTCAAATGGCCGATATGTCGGTCTGGCTCTGGTTTGATGTGACATGGAATACAAAATATACACTGACATTTGCAGGTAACACAACAAAACCAGCATGATGCAAATACACACACACACATCCTCTCAGGCTCACAAAACACCCTCCACACAGAGCACACACAGGAGACAATTGCACCGTGCCAGCTATTGAGTACTATTAGGTGATTTTTAATGATAATTACTGCCAAAGAGACAAATTATCATTATCAAAGTTAGTGGCTGGAACTGTTATGGTAATGGGATTGTGTGACCGGCACTGCGAGTGATACACCAATGGGCCGTGGACAATAAGACCTCGTCTCCAATGCAGTCATTGAATTACTGAGCAGCTGGAGCGAGAACCCACCAATACCGGAGAAAACCAAAGCTGTGCCTCAGTGAGACTGTGTACATGTCTGTCTCTGTGTGTATCACGGTTAGTCGGTTTGTGCGTGCGTGCGTGCGTGCGTGCGTGCGTGCATGCAGTCTGTGCACATGCATCAATTGCCTACATGCACTTTAATTTCACTTACCTACTGGCACATTAATGCGCTAATTAGATTTGTAGAGATAGAGACATCTGACAGAGATAACAAACATGCACGCTCGTTGATGTCAAGGCAATTATGTTCATGCACTGTCTGTCAAATAGGTCTACATCTATTCTAAGGTAGCATCTAGAAGTACTGAAGAGTGACAGTGACCCATCATTTTACCTTCTGATAGTTCTACTTGAATGTTGTCAAACATGAAATAGTGACTCATGTAGCCTACCAGGCCGACACATTTCTGTCAGGACACCTCATGAATGGATAGAATATAATTGTATTGAATATAAAATGAGCAATATATTATGGTTTGGTGATGAATTGGATCTGCATGTATGTACTCTGATCAGTCCATCCACCATAGGGACTCAGTCCATCCACCATAGGGACTCTGAATCCCCCGTACATACATAGCAGATCCAGAACAACAGGTCGTAGCTGGCGTGGAGGCTGCTGTTCAGCAGTGTTTGAGCAAGACAGCAGTGATTAGTGCAGCAGCAGCATGACGGCAGCAAAGCAAGCAGGAATGATCAGTGTGGGATGTCCTCGTTACCGGTGCCGCGTGTTGGTTCCCACAGCACTTGTTTGCTGGCTGGCAGCAATTGGTGTCTTTGACAGTGTCCTGCTAGTCTCATTCTCCTGGCTGCTATTTTCTAGCTCACCCTTGGCATTCCATCATACAGATTCTTGTTGGTAACATGTGTACTTACTGATGTTAAGTACTGCATGCAGCATTCTGGTGTAGCACCCATTTAGAGACTTCTGCAGGGTTGGCTTCAGAGTCCAGCATTCACTGCCGTATAGGAGAACAGACTCTACCTACCGTTACATAGAAGAAGCTAAGTTTGGTTTGACTGGCGAGGTTGGAGTTCCATACACTGGCCATGCCGTTCAGTGCCTTCCTCACTTAAGGATCTTGCTCCGTTGAGTTGACCCGTGAGTGAACCCATGACTTCCTTCAGAGCAGTGCCTCCTGTTGTTGTCAGAGGTGAATGCTCTGATGGGATGTAATAGGTGTTATAGGTTAGTCCCACTAGTGTTTCAGCAGGTGTCAACGTCACAAATACAGTTTGAGAAGTGACAGCTCGCTTGATCATGGACAAGGCTGGACAGGATGTCGCCATCATGCATGAAAACCGTTGGCGCGCACAACTTTAACAACTACAATTATTCAAGGTTTTATTACTTCCCAGACCTAATGTACACAGTACAGACACACGCGCACGCACGCACACACACACACACACACACACACACACACACACACACACACACACACACACACACACACACACACACACACACACACACACACACACACACACGTGCAAGCAAACTTGCACTACTAATGACAGCTATTAAAATGCACTGACTGGGAGACGTTCATAAAGACAACAGCTGTCTCACTGCTGCTCTTTCTCTGTGCGCGCACGTATGCTTTTGCCCAGGACCGAGCCTCAATAATGCTTGACACTGTGCAATTGTCTGGCCTCCTGCTGATAACAACTCTCTCTCGCCCTGTGCACGCGCACACACACACACACACACACACACACACACACACCACAGGAAACAGACAGCTTGCCAGAACAAAATGACAGAGAGGATACTATCTCACGGTATCCCGCAACGCAGCTGTGTGTGTGTGTGTGTGTGTGTGTGTGTGTGTGTGTGTGTGTGTGTGTGTGTGTGTGTGTGTGTGTGTGTGTGTGTGTCTGTGTCTGTGTCTGTGTCTGTGTCTGTGTCTGTGTCTGTGTCTGTGTGTGTGTGTGTGTGTGTGTGTGTGTGTGTGTGTGTGTGTGCGTGCGCGTGTGTGTTGCACTCCCAGCATGATGAAAAGAGGAAACACAGATGACGCCTTGACTTTTTTCAGAGTTCTATCACAGCCGTAGATGAGGTCCTATCCCATAATGATTTGTTTTTAGCCCCACTAGCAGCGGGGATCAAAGAATGTCTTTCTGACTACCACTTCACTCCCAAACAAGATAGTCTTGCTGTCGTTTGGAAACCTTGTACAGTATGTCCAAAACGGTTACTATTTTATTATTTAAAAATGGTTTTAAAAGTAGTGAAAATAGCCGATTTACAATCTCACAATGTGTCACACCGCAACGCGTTGTAAATGTGCTATTTTCACTACTTTTGTGGGACACTCTTGTATGATGAAGCAGGGCATTACCTTACGAAAGAGTTCTGGAGATACGAGGTAGGCTTCTGCCCTACAGCAACTGATTTTGGTGACCCCATGACCTCGCATCTGGCACCACCCCCTTGCCCATCCCCTTTGCAAGTTAATCTAATGCACGGGTTGCAGGAACTGCAATTCTGCCACTAATAAATTATTCATTCATTTACTCACTTTTATTTGGAGCATCTTTACACATTAACAGCGTGACAAATAAACAAAAGTCCTAAATATTCCCCAGAAAAGAGCCTTTATTTGCGGTGCGGAGGCTCTGAAAAATGTACCTTGTTCCAAATGAACGTTGCGCCGCTTTATTACTGCATCATATTTGACTCCTTTGCTAATGAAATTGTAGGAGCCATTATGATGGTGCTACAGTATCTTATTTTTTATGTTGGCAATATTATTTTTGAACACTTGGCGGCGTGCTTTAGAGTGACAGCACTGGGTGTGTATTTAGAGGGTCACACAGGTGAAGTGATCAGGTTAGACACAGGGAGCACAACACAGCCATCCTTAGGGCTGCCTTGTAGGGTTTTTAGATTCTTTAGTCTTGTTTTTCTGGTAGTCTACTACTTGTAATTTAATGTACATTCCTCAGTTTAAGGCTTAATGCTGGTATGTTTAACAGCCTGAGTATTCCACACGTTTCTTTTTCTCAGCCATGTAGAGTAGAATACTCAGCTGTGTCTCATCTGCGCCATCTCTAGTATAATCGCCACGATATAATTACAGTGGATCCACTCGGAACAGTGTCCCACAAATAATAATGTACTGTAATAACCACTGGCATAGGCCAGATGATGTTTAAGTGGTGGTCACATAGAGATTAGAGAAGCATGCTGGTAAATGGAAGCTGCTTGTAGTACAATTAAGAATACCTTGATCAGCCGCTAATGTTGAGGTGCCTTTGTTATGATTGACTGCAGCTGTGACCTGTGAACATGTGTAACTGTAATATAGATGTGCGAGGGTGAAATAGTCTGAGAAAGATCATGGATGCTCAGTGATCCACGGGCTAAATAGAGTATGGAGCCCGAGTGCAACAATACAAGTGACAATTATTTAATGATGAGATGTACGTGTGCGTGTGCACGCACGCACGCACGCACGCACGCATGCACACACGGGGTCCATGTTGTAGTCATTTCGCTTTATTATCCGCAGTCTTTCTCAAGCAGAACGCATCGTTTGTTGAAGGGAATCAAACCTTTATTACATAGCAGGTCTCTCTAGCCACTATCCAAGCTTGGTGGGTAAATTATACATTTCCTGAATCCTTAGGGTCTGTACTTGTCATACACATACAAACAAAGAGCTCAAAGTGTCCCCTTAAAAATGATTGAAATATGTTCTGGACATAAGCCAATACCAGGATATGCATTGCATTTATGGCTAAAAGGCACATTTTCAATGGGAGAGGGTAACTTTAGCAGCTGATAACACCTAGCTGTGACTCAGGAAGGTTTATCATACCAAAATATTATCTGCACCAAAGTACAGGAAGTATAGTGGATTTATTTTTTAATTAATTGAAATTCAGGCAGATGGTGATTTTGGAATGTACCAAGCATTCTGAATGATGAATCATCAGTGTTAGGAGAGTAGGCAATTTGGCCAAAATATGATAGTTAGTTATGAGATTTCTAAAAAGAAACGGGGGATATAGGGGCCATCTCTCTAGGCCGGGGTTTTCATCTGATTGTGAACCAGGGACCACCACCCTGACTAAAAATCAACCTCGGGACCACTGTTATGTGGGCTAAGAGGAATGCTTTGATAATACTTGCTATACATCCTGTTTCTCGACCAATAGAGGGTATATGCGCATGCATAAAGTGAATGGCAGATTGAGTGGCAAATCGAGTGGCAAAGTGTTTGGATGTATGGACTGTCAAGGTCATAAAGTAGTTCTCAGTAGGCGTTCCCGCATAACTTACGGGTATGATGATGATGTCACACGCATACCCTCTACAGTCCACAGACTACTAGTGGTCGCATGGCATCATTTAGCCTGCAGGTGGTCCATAAATAAAATACATTTGTTAAATGTATTAAAATTATATTTTAGTAGTCTATCAAATGTGAGACAATATTTGAATTAATAGGTGTGGTGTGGGAGATAAAATATTATATATTATATATATATATTATATTGAAATAAAATAAAATAAAAACCTGTTAATTTGTTGCACGAATATGTGCAACAAATGACAGTATATCAGGTATATTTGCATTATTTAACTGAAATGTGCGAGTGGTCCAGAGCTAAAGAAAACACAGATCTATTCCTATCCCACGGTTACCCTTATTCCATTCGCTTACTTTATCCAACCTTCCACTAAACTAATGTTAACTGAAATTCTGATTCGTATCTTATGTATGAGTGAGCAGACACATGTAATTATATTTCCTAATAATGACTTAATCAGGCAATTCGGTACACCCCTTCTTGAGATTCCATTTCTGTGGAATTTCTTGACTTCCCAGTAAGTGACTCGTAACTGACAACATTGACGCATCATCATAGGTCACCAGCAGGGCACTTAGTGCACAGTTCTGTGGAAGAAAATAAAAAATACATACATACATACATACGTACATACATACATACATACATACATACATACATACATACATACATACATACATACATACATACATACATACATACACCCATTTTAACCAAATACATACATACATACATACATACATACATACATACATACATACATACATACATACATACATACACACACACACATACGGTACACACACACACACACACACACACACACACACACACACACACACACACACACACGCTGGTGCATTCTGATGGAAGTGCACCCTGCTGTAAGAAAAAAATCCCATCCCATTTTATTTCTTTACTAGGCGTTTTATGGTTGTTTCTTTTTTTAGCCAAGCCAATAAAACTCTAACTCTCTCTCTCTCTCTCTCTCTCTCTCTCTCTCTCTCTGCCACCCCCTCAGGTCTTCAAGGGAGAGGAGGGCGTGTTCCAGATCTCTGGCCTCCAGGGAAACACTGACTACCGCTTCCGCGTGGGCGCCTGTCGCCGCTGCCAGGACACGTGCCAGGAGCTGTGCGGACCCCTGAGCCCCTCGTCCCTGTTCACGCTGCGTCGCCAGGAGAGCGCATCGCCGGGCGAGCTGTGCGCCGTGGGCGTCGGCAAAGGGGTGGCGGGCCTAATCTCGAGCGACGAGCGCTTCGCCGCACTCATTGTGTGCGTGTTCGCAGGCTTCTCCATTCTCATCGCCTGCCTGCTGCAGTACTTCTTTATGAAGTGAGGGATTTTTTTTAATTTTTTTTACTATAGGATAGAAAGAGAAAACAAAAAAACGCAGAGAGAGAATTTTATTAAACGTGAAAAGAAAAAAAGTCTACGAAACAACGGAATTAAATCGCGACAAGACGACAACACTTGAGATGTACTTCTAACGCTACGTACGCATTGTAGTCCCAAGTATCGATTCAGGCTTTTCCTCGTCTCTACATCTTTTTTTCCTATCTCTCTCTCTCTCTCCGTTTCGGCCCATTTCTCTCTTCGTCTCTGTCACCTTTGTATGGTTGTCTGTCTCTTTTTTGTATAAAGGATCCATGTTGAGGGAAGCCTTGTCTTAGGATCCATGTTGAGGGAAGCCTTGTCTTAGCCATACCTCGGTTTGGAAACGAAAAGCTCATAATCAAGCCTTAAAATAGTTGCGAGCAAAGCAGTTGCTCCTCAGACTGCATGTTTGTTTTTTTTGCTTTTTTATTCTGTCTTTTAAAAAACACACAAGAAAACCCAACATATTTGATTAGCGGAAGTGTATTTTTCTTGACAGTCATCGCCTCTTTTTTTTTTTTTATGTTTAAATAGCTTTTTTCTTTTTATTTGCAGCAGCAGTCTGTATTCATTCAGCCGTATTCCAATGTAGGCCTTCAAAGCTTTAGCCATATGTTATTTGGTTTGTTGCTTCTCTATACCAGCCGTAGGTCAGTTCATGCAATCTGCACCTGCTCTTGCACACATACAGTACATGCATACACCAAGGCGCATGTGCAAAGACACACACATGCACAACTTTGTATACAAACACACATGCATACAACATGCAATGACAATGAGAAACGCATCTCTTAAGAAGTCGATCGCAGATCTCTTCAGCCTTTAACGATCTTTCATTTGTTCGTTCGTTCGTTCATTCATTCATTCATCTACCAAAGCGATGCAATCCATGCGTGGTGTAAGATGCTGCTATCCTGTGATTTTATTATATCTAAGAAAAGAATGGAAAACCAGTAATCTAATATATATACACAATATATAGATATATATATATAGTATAACAAATATCTATGACGCTATAAAGGCGATGTAATATAAGTGATGATCAAGTAAGGGTTTAAAGGACAGTGTGAAAGGGTAGGAGATGTCATCAACTTCAGGTGCTCACAATCCACAGCTCTGAGGTCAGCTCAGCAGCTGGTGGCTCATGATAGAAGAAGCCCTAAAACAGATCAGTAACTACAGACCCTCTGCTGTTAACCATGTGAGGAGACTTGTTGGCTAAAACTGACTTTAGATCAGCTGATGGGTGGAAAACTCAGCTACGAGAGCTTCCCTAGCTTCCCTTTAAACGGGAAGCTAGGCTGGGGTTTTGGGGTTGGCTGCATCTTAAGTGGAAGAGGCCTAGCCATATGGCGTATGATTGGCTCTTAGCACCTATTGTTGCTCTCTGGGATAACTTCTTTCATGTTAGTACCATTGTACCGGCCTGTTTAGCTGTAGCTTTTATTCACAGTGCGCCCATAGCGTCACAGGCCCAGAGATGCCAACAGCTTGATAGCTGGGGCTGAGTTGCACCAGCTGAACATAACTGAGTTAGGGCATACTAGAGGCTTAGTAGCTACTAGTTAGTTTAGTTCGTTTGTAACTAGTGAGTTACAAAATTCTGTTGCACCATGACTAGTTATAGCAATATTTGTGTATTTAGACGGAACAGCTCATATTAATTCTTTCAGCGCCATTGCTGTTGATTAATGGCAATTGAAGCCTAATTTTTGATACTAACGCTTACCGCCATTGCCGTTGATTAATGGCAATTGCGCTTTTATAGTGCATTCGATCAATCGAGCCATAATGCTACTTACGTTACCGGTTAGCTAGCTATGTTGTTAGCACAGCACTGGATCGTCCATCTTAGATCGTCGTCGCCATAATAATCCATTCTATCTGTTTCTTTCAATCGCCTGTATCTCCTATTCCTTGTCCCAGATGGCATTTTTGGTCAAAACAGCGTTTCTTTGACGGCACAGAGCCGGCGATGTGGAGCTCTCCAGTGCCCCGGTTTGGATTCATATTGTAAACAAGGCCTGTCCAGGCTCCGTTTAGCTTCCTAGTATAATCTACTTCCGGTAGACTGGAAATGTGGCTTTTCAAAATATGAGCTCAAATGCGAAAAATGCTGGCGTGAATTAGATCCTAATTTTTCAATAAATGCTAGCGCTGTAAGTGTTAACAGGTTGACTGCGGACCATTTACGGCCGTCTTTCAGGCTAGACTGCCTATGTTTAAAGTTACCTTTGAACAGCCACTGCACCGACCGCTGAGTTGCTTGTCATGAAAATCCACAACGGTGTAATCGCTTGTTGTAGTGTAGAAAAGTATTCCATAGTGGCGACCACAACAACAGACCGGGAAGCGCACAGCTTCCTCCTCTGGCAGCTTCTCCATTGTAAACAATAGGGACTCAATTTCCCATAACCCTTTGCACACCGGAGCGACGGACCTTTTTGTGGTGACGTCATCAAAACGCGTCTCATATCCCATTCTGTCCGGTGGATTGCCTGTATGACTTAAAACTGATTAAAAACATGGATTAACAATGAAAACATAACTCGGGCAACTCGCGAAACTCAGGGAAAGTGTTCTACAATTAATTAACTCAAGCAACTCGTGTTTAGAAGTCAAAGTGTTTATGGACAATACATGTAAGAGATAATGTATGTAGTGGTCATTGTTTATAGATAAATCAGGCTGATTAACCACCGACAATGACCACTCAGCCCTACATTATGCCCTTATTACACGGCTACTTAATACATAAATTAATAAATTGACCCAAAACACAACAAAACAACCTGTATTTCCTTCCTTGGTAATGAAAGTATTCCCATAAGTGTCGCACTGGCCGCAGTGGCCGGTGTCTGCCCAGCTGCAACACAATCGGAAAACAAGGAAGTGAGTTGATCAAATAGAATCCATTTTCGGGTCCTGCTTCGTCTATTTCTCGCTCAAATGTTTTCAAAAACATTTTTGAGAGCAATGTTTTTCTGTAAAAGACACTGTTGTGTGATTACATGTCTGTCATGTTGGAAACGGCAGTAAATCAGCGGAGCATAGCAGGTGCTCCGAGGGTTTGATTAGGCATCGGTCTGTTATAGAGCGGAGCGGTCATTATCCAGAAATAACAGATGGATGAATTTGGCGATTGACCAATCAGAATCAAGCATTCAACCAAGCCATGTAATAAATCAATGTAATGTAAATACACCGGATTCAGCAAATATGCTAATTTACATCCGCAGTCTCCAATTCAATTGAACATTGGTTTCACCTGTGGACACATAGAGATATAGGCGCTAACTCACTCTTTTCAACAACGATAACTTCATCAACATCATCTTCCAGAGTTCCATTAACTGTTATGTTGAATTATAATGCATCATTATAATGATGTAAATGTCATAAATATCCAATATATCTATCTCGTAAAGTGTGTTGGCGAGGATGGGGTCTACATTTGTTGTTGAAGTCAGAGCCGTCTGCCATTGTAGACCGCTCTGTGGACTTGCAACTACGTAGTCATTACTTATAAAGATACAAATAACTAATTTGAGTGGTGCAACAGCTCTAATTTTTGTAATGAACTTCTTTACAATATAACTAGGCTAAGTTTGAACTTAGTGTGAGGTGGTGCAACCGGCCCCTGCTGCAGGTGTTAGCTAGGAACGCGTTAGCAGCTAGCTTGAGCTTAACTCCCCCCGCTGGCTGGCCAGTAAGCCAGCCAAAACAGTACTGAAGCTGTACTTTCTCCTGCCAGCTAGTCTGTGAATCAATACCCACGTCTAAAGACTTTCTCCTCTTCTCCTCCCTGTAATTATCTGTAATTTCCTTCTGATCTCACCTCTAACAGCTCTCTCTCTCTCTCTCCCCCCCCCTGCTCCAGGTCCATCCCTCCTATTTCTTTTCACCCAACTGCTCTCTCTTTCTCTCTCTAAAGGTGCTTTATTGACATGTAATCAGAGCGGTAGCGAGTCTGTACTCTCACCCCAGACAGACGTGTCGTCTGGGGACTTGAACTAATGTTCGACTGACCAAACTAGCCTTGGACTGAGCAGCCATAGAACACAGCAGCACGGAACAGGGCATTGTGACACTGACTCACGTAACAAACACACACACAGACGTGCACTAACCGCCCGCACCCTGAACACCTTCATCCCAGCCCTCCTTAAAAAACAGCCAAGGTACCACCCAATGCACCCCCTGATTATCCAAAGAAGTCACCATGACCTTGCTTGCTTACTGCCTAACATGTTCACGTGGAGAGTTGGAGAGGGGAAGGAAGAGGAGCAAAAAAGGCAGGGCTCCGTCTTTTAGCCCTGCCCCCCTCCCCTGCTTTGATTGGCAGCCTGTAATGTACCTCAGGGACAATGCCTTACAGGGAGATCCAATCCCATCATCCCCATTGCTGTCATCACCATCAGTCACCACTCACCACAGTGAACCCCCCCCCAAACACACACATACATACACACACACAAACACACACACAAACACACACACACACACACACACACACACACACGCCCACTCTCTCTCTCTCTCTCTCTCTCCTCATCGCTCTTTACTCTTCTCTTTTTCATTTGGATGCTGTATTGTCTTCTTTCTCAGCTGTGCCTTGCTATATATGTGTCAGTAAGCAAAGTGGTTTACTAGCTCAAAATACTTTTGCCAAAGTTAATGGGAAAGTTAAGGTAGAGTTCTTTTCTAGGTTTTATTTATACTATATATTTGCATACAGTACTTTACATGCCAATTACAGTGCAATCTTCATTTATTTATTGTTTAAAGATTAAGAGACAAGTGTAGTTATATACTAATTTTTTTCTCCCTTGTAGCATGTTATTATTTTCTGTTTTCTTTTCTTTTTCTTTTTCTTTTATATGGATGTATGTTAGATTGTGTGATTTAAGGCCAGCATTCCTTATGTCAGTAACCTTTAAGTATTTTTCTTACAGCTGTTGGGAACCTGTAGCTCGCCAGTCAGTCAAGTCAGTCAGTGCATTGCATTTATCAGTGCTGTTCTTTTGTTTTTGTTTTTAACTCAAAAACATGTAACCAAATGCCTTTATCTTATTTTATTTCATCTCCTGTCCTGGACGTGCACGTCATGCACAGCTGTGTGAGCAGCAGCTCTTGTAATGCTTAGAGAGACATGTAGCAAGCCAAGCCGGTCAGCTCAACGGGCATCAGTCATGGGATCTACGTAGCTGCCTTTGGCAATTCTTTTTTTTTTTTTTGGCTGATTAGTGTTATAATGATGAAGCTTCTGATATCGTTTTACTGTTTTATTGCCAAAGTGCAGGCTTCTTTTGTCCGCTCAATGTTAACTTTTTCTTTTCTCAGTCGTCTACTCTAAAGGGTTCTGTGATGTTCTTCTGTAACGCCGCAGCATTACAATTATTATTATTGTTATTATTATTATTCTCTCAAAAAGGAAAAAACATTAACTTGATCTGTGATTATGCTTCTTTTCATATTATCTTTTATTATTTTAATGTTTTTGTTTTTCTGTTTTGTTTGTTTTGTAAAGCAAAATGTGCCATTTAAAAAGAAATGTGTAGGCCCTTTATGAGGAGAGTTTAATACAACCTGATTTCACACTGAAAGGTCAAAGAAAACCGGCAAAAACAATCAAATCACGATAATAAGGCAGATGACAATAATGACGATTCCTTGTTCCAGGCTAGTGCTGGTTTAGCAGTAGTGAGTATTTTGTGTCCAGTATTTTGCTAAGAGATGATATAAAGAGATATCTATAGAGCTATAGTATGAGATGGTAATAAGAGAATACATTATGACTAACAACAGTTGAAGCACTTTTTTCCCCTGAAGCCAAGCATTAGTCTTGATGAGGTTAATATTAATCTCCCTCCGTTTCCCAGACATTACTGCCGAGGCCGTCTGTTCCACTCAGTGGCATTACTCTGCCATTGGCAGCACTGCTCCACTCAGACCCCTTTTCCACCGGTTGGTTCCCAATGGGAACCGGTTCAGTTCTTTTTGGTTTTTAGTCCATGAGCCAGAGCTCCAAAATTGGTGGGCAAACTATACCCTATATTAAATTGTTTATAGGATCAATACAAGTAAATTAATACATGATAACCCTTCCACAGTAGTAGCTTTTTCATATTTTCGATTATTTTGCATATTTTCCTACATAATGCCTCATTTGCATATTTAAAAATGTAAAATTTGTAATACAATACATCATTGTCTTCGTGTAAGTACTCAATTGGGGAAGTTTAATGGTGATAACAATCTAATATAGGTATGGTTTTGCCCACTCAATTCATAATTAACGTTTCGATTTTGGAGCTCTGGCTCATGGACTAAAAACCAAAAAGAACTGAACCGGTTCCCATTGGGAACCAACCGGTGGAAAAGGGGCCTGGCATTACTCTGCCATTGGCAGCTCTGTTCCACTCAGTGGCAGTACGCCAGGGCTCCACCGGACGCGTTGCGTTGCGTCTGCGTCACCGTCAGGGAATGTTCCCTTTTTAATCAATGAAGGGTGGCTCCACTGCCCGCGTTGACGGAGACGCGACGCGTGCATTAAAATTGAACCGGTGCGTTTTTTGACGCGACGCGACGGAGACGCAACGCGTCCGGTGGAGCCCTGGCGTACTCTGCCATTGGCAGCTCTGTTCCACTCAGTGGCATTACTCTGCCATTGGCTGCTCTGCTCCACTCAGTGGCATTACTCTGCCATTGGCAGCTCTGTTCCACTCAGTGGCATTACTCTGCCATTGGCTGCTCTGCTCCACTCAGTGGCATTACTCTGCCATTGGCTGCTCTGCTCCACTCAGTGGCATTACTCTGCCATTGGCTGCTCTGCTCCACTCAGTGGCATTACTCTGCCATTGGCAGCTCTGTTCCACTCAGTGGCATTACTCTGCCATTGGCAGCACTGTTCCACTCAGTGGCATTACTCTGCCATTGGCAGCTCTGTTCCACTCAGTGGCATTACTCTGCCATTGGCAGCTCTGTTCCACTCAGTGGCGTTACGCCAGGGCTCCACCGGACGCGTTGCGTTGCGTCTGCGTCGCGTCAAAAAACGCACCGGTTCAATTTTAATGCACGCGTCGCGTCTCCGTCAACGCGGGCAGTGGAGCCACCCTTCATTGATTAAAAAGGGAACATTCCCTGACGGTGACGGAGACGCGACGCTGACGCGCCTGGTGGAGCCCGGCCGTTACTCTGCCATTGGCAGCACTGTTCCACTCAGTGGCATTACTCTGCCATTGGCAGCACTGTGACATTGGCATTATTAGGGGCCTGGTATGTGCTCCTGAAATGACACACTGTTCCCTGCATTAAAGAATAGTGAAATGAGAACCAGGACAGTGTGAACGAGATGTTTGCTCATGGCATGTCTACCCAGCCTGTTGCATGGTAGTTAACAAGCAGATATGAGTGTTATGTCCTGTTCTTCAGTCCCCGATGTTGTTAACCCTTCAACTCGTACGGTGTTGCGAGGGTAGCGAATCGGCCTTGCTTTTGGCCAAGGTCAGGCCAGTGATATATTTTATAATTAAAGTCCAATGAACGTCAGCCCCCCAGTGTTAGCCCAACGTTAGCCCCAGTGGCTATACATGTGGGCTGGGTACTCCCTCTGTGTTTTTTTACTATTATTTTTTTTATTATTATTGTTATTATTATTTTAATCTAATGCTGGTGAGTCCATAGACCCTGCCCTCCCCCTTCCCAACGCTCCTGTTCATTGGTCGGGGCTGTTAAGAATGAAAGAAAAACAAAGAATCCCAGCAACCCCTGCATCTGTGCCTTCTGATTGGTTCTATTTTTTTCCTTTTTTTTTATTTTGTGTGTTTTACAGAAAGTACAGATTTAGGCGAGAGATTGGCGATTTAACAAACAATACAGAGACTCACAGGTATTTAACTATTTTTTAAGTGAAATAAACAAAAAAGAAACATATTTTTACCTCACGATTTAAAACAAACATTCCAATGTTGTCATGGTCTACGAATTGAAAAAAGAAAAAAGAAAAAAAAGAAAATCATGCATTTCTTCTTGTATTGTAAATGTTAGACAATTTCATATGCATTATATAAAAAACTGCCATATCAATTTTAATGTATAGATTTTTGCAAATACTACCCTATGTATGTAAGACGTAACTGTATCGGTAGCGTATATATAATATATTTATGCCCAATAAATGTTTTAATTTTTTCTGACTTTGACTGAAACGGTTTCTTTTATTTAGTGGATCAAACCAAATCACGCTTTATGTATAGGGTTATTTGTTATGTTGTAACAAATGACAAAATATATTTTTTAAAGTTATTTTACATTGTTGTTTTTTGCGTTGGATATTCAAAAATAGCAGATCTACAATTTCACTGTGCGTCACTTTGTGCCGCACTGCGAGCTTGTTATTTTTTAACATTTTGGAAAAATCTTGAAAGTGTGAGAACTACTGATTTAGAAATCAGAAGGCATTTGTAGAATCGGCCTGAGGTCTTAAGGGCCTTAAAGGCCTTAAAAGAACTTCCAGGTTGGTTGTGTATGATGAGGTTCAACCTAAATGGCTATTTTATTGGTAGGCTGCCTGACATAGAGGTGAGTGTGTCCGTCCCCATATAACAACATAACCAACAGGCCCCTAAAGTGTTTTACTGTCCTGCCAGCTGAGCTAACATATTCATCCCTATATGACTCAATCAATGTTATGTACTAACCTACACTATAGTGCAGCTGTAATTTATTTACCTGCTGCACACTGTGCGCTCTTTATAGCGTGGGTAGAATTAGCAATGAAAGTCTCTAACCTCTTCCACACAACTGTGAGTGTGTGGGAAGCGCCACTGCAGCTCTGGAAATGTTAACTCCAATTATAGTAAATATAATTTTGGGCCTACATACTTTAAGTTCAGGCACCACTAATATGCCATAACAATTATCAATAAGCTATATCGTGGGGTTTAGGTGGCCAATCATCAATATGTACAAGATCAATAGTAATCAATTAAACCAGCAGAATAATGGATCAGAATCATTGACTGTTCCTCCTGAAAGTGAGTGAATGTACAAATTCCAAGGACAGCAGTCTACTCTACATCAGTGAAGTGTGTTGCTCGACACAGCCGTAAATTTCATGTCCGCTGGCCTTGATAGCTTGGAGATAGATGGCTGTGGAGAGGAAATCACCAACAAACCTTTTTTGTGTACGTTTCAGCCAGGGAGAACATTGCTCTGCACGGTGCTCCCAGTCCACTCAAGACATAATCATCAAACACACAATAAATGCTAACACTAGAGGGATGCACTCAGTAGAGCACAAATCACCAGTAGGGGGTTGCAACTTGCACCACCTCACACAAAGTTCAAACTTAGCCTAGTTATAGCTTAAATGTCTTTTAGTAATGCATAAGTCTTGACTTAAACACCATTTAAGCTCCGATGACTGTTTTGGGGTTTGTGTATAAAAAGGCATGGGGCAGTGGGGGAAGGGCTATGATAAAGGATGCTGATTGTTAATTACTTGTGTAAATTACACACAGCCGGAGTGTAAACAGAAATCGACCCCGGAATTTAAATGACAGCAGCGCCATTTGTCCAAATCAATGACATATATAATAGTAAAGTAATCCAAACCCAGCTGTCTATGACAGTGGTTCTCAAACGTTTTCATGTCAAGGACCCCCACATGTATATGTATTTGGCCGTGGAGTCCATGGTTCAAGTTCAAGGTTAGCTTTATTGTCCCTTGCGGGAAATTGGTTTGCAGCCAGATAATAGTAAAAAATGTGTATCTGTTCAGCAGCTGAATAGTAGCCGGGGCAAAGGATAGTTTGAACCGATTAGTCTTTGTAGTGGGCACCCTGAGGGCAACAGTTCAAACTCCGGAACCACATTTGAAAAGATTTTGTTCAAGGGCCTCAGAAGAGAAGGTGTGGTAAATCATTCCAAATTTCTCACATTTCTGAAAGATATTTTGGCATACGGTGGGTCGTACCAGGTCGTCGCTCCCCGGTTGCCTGGGCATGCAAAACCGTCTCATTCAGTGAACATCTCTCTTTTCTTTGTCCATTTTAAAGGGACAAAAAAAATAAAACTTATTTTCTCACTTTGCGCCTGTGGAGTATTTTTCCACCAAAAGAAATCTCAATTTAATCATCCTCCTGTCTGTGTGGATGGAATGCCAATTCATCTCTCAGTACAAGTTCTCTTATCATCATGTCCGACATTGAATCACCCAAACTGGTATAGACACACATACACTTGCCACTGGGGGAGAGTATGTTTTGCACTCCATCCGTCCGTGTGTCCATGTGTCAGTGTGTCCATCTGTGTACAGCTAATCTCCGGCACCGTTGGCCCGGTCGATGCCAAACTGTGCACACACACTCCCTGGGTGCCAACGACGAACCTCTGCCCCAATTTTTCCGGAACGGCCGTTATAGCACCACCATGAGGCCGATTGTTCGTATTATTCGGACCTCCTTCCTTTTCAACGCTATGGTGGAGTTGGGAATGAAGGTGGGTTGCTTGTTGTCAGAGTGTGTCAGAGGCAGTGATATTTAAAGGTGGAGTCCAGTCGCCTGATTGTGTTCGCCTCTCAAGCTGTAGATGACAACAGAGATCTTCCTTAATTATTGAACCTACCAGACAAGACTATGATCTTATGTGTATTACTGCACTGTCCTGATCTTGGTGCATAGAAGTCAATTAAGTGTGGTTCAAACAAACAGAGCATGCATTTGAAGAATTGCTGCTATTTCTTTTATACTCAATTATCCTTACATGACTGTACATAACAATTTTTCTAGTAAGGCTGTGCTTGTGTTGGTCTAGTTTGTTGGTCTGCAGGAAGCTTCTGTAACGGCCACTGTGACCATGGTCTTCTAATTGGGAACATCATGTTCACATGGAGAGAGACAGACGGATGCAATCCCGTCTGAGTGGTTTATGGTGCACTCTGTTATGAACCACATCACAGTCAACACAAAGATTTATTGAACTAATAGTAACAAAGTAATGAAAGTGTAAAAGGCTAAAAGCAACTCAAACTGAACCCAACAAAACCAAACTTCAGTCCCGCTGCCTGGACTGATTGGAGAGAGTGAGAGCTAGAACGTGTTGTTGAATAGACATCTTTGGATTCAGTCTCTTATTCCTCTCGACAAACCTCTGACTGCCAATCTAACCAGACCACCAGAACAAACAGGGCTAACAGCCACAAGCAGAGTGAGAGGATTCACAACTCTCAACTCTGTGTGAATGTGCGTGCGTGCGTGCAAGTGCATTGACTACGTATTATTCTACTTGTGTGAGGTGTCAAATGTTCCCAAAAGTAGAATTGTCTAAAAATAGACGCCATGAGGACAAGTTCCTGGTCCTCATCTTATTTTTAAAATAAAGTGTTGGTTCGGCTCTAAACGAATAATTAAAATGTTCACCTTGCAGCTTCCAAGTGAAGTGGGTGGTCTACTGTACTGTGGGTCGGGTCTCAGAACGACAGGACCCCTTTGGGTCACGGACCACTTTTTATAAAAATAAAGTAAAATTATTTCATAAATGAAATTATAAAAAACCTAATAATTTCCATAAATAAACAGGAAAAAAAAGTTTAAGAAGTAGTGAAAATTGCAGATCTACAAGCAATTTCACTAGTTTGGGTCCCAGGCAAGCATCTCATTTCTCTTTTGGGTCTTGAGCTAAAACGAATCATCGGTCTAGTCTAGAGATATATCAGAGCTAAAAATATAAAAATGATGTGCCCTTTTAAAGTAAGTGATGTGGTCTATAAATACTTGACTGCATGGATATTGAAGCCTTGCTGGCGTGTCTGATCTTCCAGACCTCAAATATATATATGATGTGCCCTTTTACAGGGAGTGATTGAATGGGTCTACAATAATACCGCCTCAACGTGGTTGGATATTGAAGCCTTACTGTCCAAGTGTCTGTCTTCTCCCAAATTAACTTTTCTAAAGAAATATGAAATCAGTCAATCAATGAGTGTCTTGCACAATATTCTGCATTATCATGCTGTCTTCAGGAGCTGGGATAGGGCTGGGAGAAGGAACCGGCTATACTGTAGATATTACAGAAGATATTTGGGAGGATATCTGGAAAATTATAATTAAAAAAATAATAATCTGTAATCGAAGAAGGGCATTGCAACTAAAAATATTACAAAGAGTGCATTTAATCACCTGGTTGTCCCCCCACCTCCCTATTGTGCCTTAAATCTAAAATCGATACTGGTAGCCTTTGGTCCTGTCCTAGTGTCCTATATGAAAAGCAGACCGTAAGTTGTTGTGCCCTGGAGTGCGTCATCTTAATGCTCATCATAAAAAACTTTTAATTGTAACTGCATTATGCTTAATTCCGTACGTCATACAACTGTGTCGTGCAACAACATGCCAGATCTACAAGCTCTTTGTAGGTTGGCTATTTTCAGCATACGACATCGGCAATCGGCATTTGGTGTGTGTCGTTTTATATGGGGTGGTACAGGTCGGGTGTGTTGCTAAAGTCCAGATGTGGTTGTTTTGTTTGTGGTGTGGTAGACTCAAAATAATGTTTTAACTTTTTCTCTGGTTGTGCTGAACTGTGGTGTTATGTATGTGCACATACGTTCACCTCCACCTGCATGGGGGTTGTATGATGGCTGCCATAAGTGTGTGCCTATTTGAGTGAAGAACAACGTAATCTGTTCCAAAAAGGAAATAGAAGACATGAAAAGGGTGTTTTTGTTCCCCTTGTTTATTTTGACACAGCTTCAAACCCATCATTAATAACAAACAAGATACGTTTTCGGCTTTTCTACACAGGCCCTTAAAATAGAAGGAAAAAATAAACATCATAGGAATCCCATCACATAGGTTGCCTGTGTATAACATTATGAAGCATTTATGTACAGGTTAAGGCAAGCATACAGTAACACCAGGCTAGGAAACATAACTTTTGTTGTCCACTAGCCTATAGGCTATACTTCAAAATGAGCCAAACTGTTAAATATGGACTTAAAAATGATGGTTGGATAGCACAGAAAACATGGCCACGGCCAAACATTAGTCAGCATTTGGCTGATATGATGGATAGCGTTAATTCTCCACCCTGCATAATAGTTACAAGATATTGTAGATTGGCTATTTTTGTGAGGTTGGATGCAAACTAAAAATCACTATGGAATTGTACAGTGCCAACTAGGTATAACTTGTGCCAACACTTGCTTGCGACTTTTAATACGGTCTCTGAAGGAGAGCTTGGAGCCAGATGATCAGTTTGTATTATGGCTCTAAGTAATTTTGCCTGAATATTGTGAACTTGAGGTAAAGCCTACAGTAAATGCCAGTGAGGAGGAGTGCATCCCTTGGATAGCTATGGTTGTAGTTTTGTCCTTAATACCCTTACAGGTATTAGCCTTCAAACCATTACCTATATGTTTAGCCAACAGGTATACTATAGTTCCAGTGATTCATGGTGTGCATATTGTTTTATATTTGTTTACACCTATAGCAATGTTTTTAAGAGCATTGTTTCATGTGGACAGTGCAGGAGATTTAGAAAGCTGCAGGATACTTCACTTTCAAAATACAATACATTCATTTTGGCAAGAAATCAGTTGGCTAATTAAAGTATGTGTCTCCCAAAGACATCCGATTCCATCAACCAAAGGCCTGCAGTATAAATGACATACATACAAATGTACCACAATTTGTTCACAATGTTCAAGTTATAAATATCTGACTTTGGAACATTTCAATTAAAAGATTCTTCATTTCAGTAGATGCACAGCATGTTGGGCAGATAACTCACAGCATGGACAAGAAAACTAAACATTCATAAGATGGCTAAAGAATGGGATTCTTTCTCACTCTCTATTTCACCATTTATACAGGGGAGTGTCTCCCATGCATAAATACATTTATACAGGGGAGTGTCTCCCATGCATAAATACATTCATACAGGGGAGTGTCTCCCATGCATAAATACATTCATACAGGGGAGTGTCTCCCATGCATAAATACATTCTCTCTATTTCACCATTTATACTGGGGAGTGTCTCCCATGCATAAATACATTCATACAGGAGTGTCTCAATGCATAAATACATTTATACAGGGGAGTGTCTCCCATGCATAAATACATTCTCTCTATTTCACCATTTATACAGGGCAGTGTCTCCCATGCATAAATACATTCATACAGGAGAGTGTCTCTCATGCATAAATACATTCATACAGGGGAGTGTCTCCCATGCATAAATACATTTATACAGGAGAGTGTCTCCCATGCATAAATACATTCATACAGGAGTGTCTCCCATGCATAAATACATTCTCTCTATTTCACCATTTATACAGGGCAGTGTCTCCCATGCATAAATACATTCATACAGGAGAGTGTCTCCCATGCATAAATACATTCATACAGGAGAGTGTCTCCCATGCATAAATACATTCATACAGGGAAGTGTCTCCCATGCATAAATACATTCATACAGGAGAGTGTCTCCCATGCATAAATACATTCATACAGGGGAGTGTCTCCCATGCATAAATACATTCATACAAGGGAGTGTCTCCCATGCATAAATACATTCATACAGGAGAGTGTCTCCCATGCATAAATACATTCATACAGGAGAGTGTCTCCCATGCATAAATACATTTATACAGGAGTGTCTCCCATGCATAAATACATTCATACAGGGGAGTGTCTCCCATGCATAAATACATTCATACAGGGGAGTGTCTCCCATGCATAAATACATTCATACAGGAGTGTCTCAATGCATAAATACATTTATACAGGGGAGTGTCTCCCATGCATAAATACATTCTCTCTATTTCACCATTTATACAGGGCAGTGTCTCGCATGCATAAATACATTCATACAGGAGAGTGTCTCCCATGCATAAATACATTCATACAGGGGAGTGTCTCCCATGCATAAATACATTTATACAGGAGAGTGTCTCCCATGCATAAATACATTCATACAGGAGAGTGTCTCCCATGCATAAATACATTCTCTCTATTTCACCATTTATACAGGGCAGTGTCTCCCATGCATAAATACATTCATACAGGGCAGTGTCTCCCATGCATAAATACATTCATACAGGAGAGTGTCTCCCATGCATAAATACATTCATACAGGAGAGTGTCTCCCATGCATAAATACATTCATACAGGAGAGTGTCTCCCATGCATAAATACATTCATACAGGGGAGTGTCTCCCATGCATAAATACATTCATACAGGAGAGTGTCTCCCATGCATAAATACATTTATACAGGAGAGTGTCTCCCATGCATAAATACATTCATACAGGGGAGTGTCTCCCATGCATAAATACATTCATACAGGGGAGTGTCTCCCATGCATAAATACATTCATACAGGGGAGTGTCTCCCATGCATAAATACATTCATACAGGGGAGTGTCTCCCATGCATAAATACATTAATACAGGGGAGTGTCTCCCATGCATAAATACATTCATACAGGGGAGTGTCTCCCATGCATAAATACATTCATACAGAGCAGTGTCTCCCATGCATAAATACATTCTCTCTATTTCACCATTTATACAGGAGAGTGTCTCCCATGCATAAATACATTCATACAGGGGAGTGTCTCCCATGCATAAATACATTCATACAGGGCAGTGGCTCCCATGCATAAATACATTCATACAGGGGAGTGTCTCCCATGCATGAATACATTCATACAGGGCAGTGTCTCCCATGCATAAATACATTCATACAGGGGAGTGTCTCCCATGCATAAATACATTCATACAGGGCAGTGTCTCCCATGCATAAATACATTCATACAGGGGAGTGTCTCCCATGCATAAATACATTCATACAGGGGAGTGTCTCCCATGCATAAATACATTCTCTCTATTTCACCATTTATACAGGAGAGTGTCTCCCAAATACATTTATACAGGGGAGTGTCTCCCATGCATAAATACATTCATACAGGGGAGTGTCTCCCATGCATAAATACATTCATACAGGAGAGTGTCTCCCATGCATAAATACATTCATACAGGGGAGTGTCTCCCATGCATAAATACATTTATACAGGAGAGTGTCTCCCATGCATAAATACATTCTCTCTATTTCACCATTTATACAGGAGTGTCTCCCAAATACATTCATACAGGGGAGTGTCTCCCATGCATAAATACATTCTTAACACAAAGTAGAGTCACTCGCTGCCACAGACAATACATTCTCAAAACAAAGTAATCTGTCTCCTACAAATAAATACATTGTTAATGCACTAACATACGTACACACAGACGCACGCACGCACGCACGCACGCACGCGCACACACACACACACACACACACACACACACACACTGCACCTCTGCCCCTCAATGGAGTACAGAGCAGTGTCACAAGTTCTACAGTGCTTTCTTTGTCATCCAGAATGATGTACATTATAAGGCAATAATAAGGAATATATATGTGTGTGTGTGTGTGTGTGTGTGTGTGTGTGTGTGTGTGTGTGTGTGTGTGTGTGTGTGTGTGTGTGTGTGTGTGTGTGTGTGTGTGTGTGTGTGTGTGTGTGTGTGTGTGTGTGTGTTGATTTATAAAAATGCATACCATTATTCAAATGCTGTTGGAGGTGTTTGCTATTAAATGTTTGCAAAAATGAACCTATAGCTGTTCATTTAAAGTCAGAAGCAAACACTTCTTAACATTTATTTTGGTGTACAGTGTGTGGAAAAAAGAATGGTGTGCTTTGCGCTGTCAGTAGTTTTATGTACAAACTAAAAAGTATAGGCACGTGTTCAAATGTCCATGATATGGCTATACTGACAGACTTTTGGGCTCAACTTCCGCGACACAGTCAAATTGAGCGGCTACTACAGACTGACGGTGGACTCCGTCCATTGCGAGCCATCTCCTTTGACGGTGCTCTCCGTGCGCCCTCGGACCGGCTGGCCGTCTGTCAGGCCGAACAGGCGCGCCGCGGCGCTTCGGTACTTCCAGGACATGGTGTTGTAGAGGATGGGGTTGATGGCGGCGCTCAGGTAGAACAGAACCACGGACACCAGGCTGCAGTACTCTGACAGCACGGAGAGCAGCGGGGACGGCGCGTCCAGCGAGCGGAACTGCAGGTAGCGGCCCACGTGGAACGGCAGCCAGCACAGAACGAACGCCAACACCACCACAACTGGAGAGAGAGAGAGAGAGGGGGGGGGGGGGGGTCATTAATGTTAAGTGTGGTGTTTTGATTGAATGAAGTTGACAAAAATTGAGTTAATTTATAGGCCTAGTCTCGAACTTAATTGAACTCACCTTATACCTGAATAGCCAGCAGTCAGAGATGTGTATCGAGTCTGACAAACTCGATAAAGGAAATCTCAAGACTCTGACAGTCTTTGTCCAAGACCAATAGGCTAACCCTGTCGACACGACAATACAATATTGTCTGATGAGGAATGGAATATTTAGACAGTCTGACAAACGCGACGGTGATGCCCGTTGGTTAATTTGTTGCTTATCATATACTATTTTACCATGCCTCATTAGTAACAAACTAAAACGCCTTTTCTAAATTATTATTATGATTATAATTATTTATGCTTCAATCATTCACTACCATGCCTGAATAATCAGCGATGTACATTTTATCCCTGTGTCCAACCGTGCGTAATGTGTGCGTAAAAATCGAGGGTTTTTGTTTTGTTCCAAATCAAACATAATTAAACCAGGTAGCATGGTTTGATGAGAGTCAGTTGACACTGGCTGTAATTTGGCTCAAGAGGAGCCGAAAGTCACCAAAGAAATGTATGTGAATGATTATTTACCCAACATCTTGATGGTCTGTCTGTTGCTCTTGTCGCGGTGAGCCACACAGGAACCGATGCTGGTCTTGCGGTGTCTCTGCCAGAGACGGCGGCCTATGAGACTGTAGAGCACCGTCAGACAGAACACCGGCATGAAGAAGAACACGGAGCTCAGCCACACCATGGCGCCCATCAGCCCCGACTCCACGGCGTAGTGCGTCATCTTACACTCCCTGGTGTCTTCGATCTCCGCCGAATAATAGCCTGCACCGGACCCGTTATTAACCCCCGAGCTGCTGTTCATCTGCGGCGGCGGTCCCACGGGGTCCTGCTCCACTCCCACCAATACAAATACGGGCCCGGCGCTCAGCAGAGAGACCACCCACAGCAGAAAGATGAGGACTCGCACGCGCTTCTTGGTGACCAGGGCCTTGGCCTTCAGCGGGAAGCAGATGGCCAGGTAGCGCTCCACCGACAGCGCGGTGATGCTCAGGATGGTCGAGTAGGTGCACGACTCGGAGACGAACTGGAAGAGCTTGCAAAGCGCGTTGCCGAAGCGCCACGGCCTGTACCTCCACATGCGGTAGAGGTCCGGCGGCATGCACAGGAAGATGAGCAGGTCGGACACGGCCATGCTGCACAGGTACAGGTTGGTGGTGGTGCGCATGTCGCGGTACTTGCTGACCACCAGGATGGTCATGACGTTCCCGGACACCCCGACCAGAAAGAGCAGCGTGCACGCGACGGTGATGGCCGCGAGGAGTGGGATGGAGTAGTAGCTGAGCGGAGGGACCTCCGGTACCCCGTCCCACGTGGCGTTGTTCTGCAGGTTCTCCTCCTCCCAGCTGCAGTTAACGGAGACTAGGCACTCCGAGCCGTTGGACCAAGGGGGCATGCTGTCTGTCGTCGCACCTTCATCCGCGGGGCCACGGCTGGCCCTGGACAGTGTAAGGCACCCCGGCCGGGTCTGTCTGGGGCTCCTCACGCCATCTACCACCCTCTTAAGCTTCCATACATCACCATGCTCTCGACAGAGCGCTGAAGCGCAATGGTTGCCACGCCGTGCGTAAAAGATGCTATAGAACTTTGCGTAACCTCGAGTATTGATGGAGAAGAAGAATAAGCGAAATGCAACCTTGAGTAGAGGACTCTGGAAAGGTCATGCAATACTCCACTGGCATAGTCTTCCCCAGAGCCTGACTGTCATAAACAATAGTCTCTTTTAATTAAAACCCTGTTCAAAGCAACCGCTTCATCTCATATGACGCGGACCGCGAGGGCAGCGCAGTGCTCGTTGTAAATGCACTTGTCCTAGAGTAGGCTACGCTTATATTGTTTAACAATTAGCATAAAGATAGACATCATGTGAAAAAGCTTTCAGGTCTGCCGAAATTTGCGCAGAGGCGTATATTCCAATTTAAACAAATCAACAACAAAGCGCAGGCATCCGTTGGGCTTCCTCTAAAAAGTATAATGTCCGATGGTAAAAATTTAGACCAGAGACATATTGTATCCAGCATCTTCGATGTTTGTCAGAGCCATAGTACAGTGGTTGGTTTTTAAAGAAATCTGTTAGAATTTTCACGCGCAACGTCCGATATGGTGTTCTCTCTCCAACAGCAGCAGAGCGCGCAACTCCTTTGCGCGTCAGACAAAAACAAAGCGGGTAACCAGAGATGAGTGGCAACCCAGCAGCATGTGACGGCGGTGAGTCAGACAGGCTTGTAATGTAGTAATGCGCCAGCCGAGCCGACGTAAACATGTAAACAAAGACCAGCCCATGCAGGCCTGCGTAAAAACAATGTGCCAGGGGGTGGGAATTTGGATAGGAACCAACTTCTTCAGTCAAGTCCAAAGCTAAAGGTGTGCGTTCAGTCAATGGAACCAGCTGGGATATGTATACACGCATTACGCATACAGCTATGGTTTATAGTGATGCTGCAGCTGTAGTGGGTTTGTGGGTGAGGTGGGGGTCTCTAGGGAGGTTGGTGCCGCAACGCCACCTGCAGGTGATGGATTTGTGCGTGTGTATGCGTGTGCGCACTGTGCATGCGTGCGTGCGTGAGTGAGTGAGTGAGTGAGTGAGTGAGTGAAAGAGAGAGAGAGAGAGAGGGAGGTCTGTCTGTGTGTTTGTTTGCACGTGTGCAGATGCGCACCAACAAGGGAGCTATTACATTCAGAGTTCAGACACTCACTTCCCAAGGTCCAGGAATAAATTGCCAGTTACAATAAAAGTCAATTTTAGTGTGAAAAGAAAGGCAATCGCATAAACAGTTACTGTAACTTCAAGCACTGTCAGCCAGCCAAAGGTTTTCAAGGCTCCCCCAGCCTTGCGGAAGATGAAAAGTAGCATCTCAGTGTAATCTTGACCTGCATTTATTTTCCCACTTTCCCGTTGTAAATTCATTTTAACCTTCCTGGAGGCTACTGGTGATTGGACTTCTATATTCGCATATATAGTCGCAGAAAAAAAGTGATTTTCAGTTATCAGTATGAAAATCTATTTTTATAGCAACTCTTGCTCACAGATTCATTAGATGAAGTAGAAATTATTGCTATAGGTAGCCCTAAAGTCTAAACTTTCAGTCACAGGGAAGTCAAACTTAATTGCCTGCCTCACAATACCTTTCTGTTATTGGTTAAACTTCCATGTGGTCCTAATGTATAGAACGGTCAGAACGTATTTATTTTAACCTCTGGCCATTTGTTCATGTTTACCAAGAGATGTTATTCTGACCATTGAATCATCCTGAGAGAGAGAGAGAGAGAGAGAGAGAGAGAGAGAGAGAGAGAGAGAGAGAGAGAGAGAGAGAGAGAGAGAGATGGTGTGTCAGGAACAGGACATCCAATGGATAATACAACCACCAT
>NC_136799.1:24030485-24120485 GCF_951216825.1 Electrona antarctica | reverse complement strand
CTCTCTCTCTCTCTCTCTCTCTCTCTCTCTCTCTCTCTCTCTATCTATCTGTGATGTGTCTCTCTCTCTGTAGTACAAAATACAAATCTATTTGCGTCTATGCAGTGCCAGGGGGCTATATTTCAGAGCGTTTTTCATAATAGTAGTTCTGACACTGGCATTATTTTTTGCATTGTACATAGGCATTCTTGTGCCTACTACAAGTCTCTGTTGAATGTGTTTTCGCTCAGTAATGTAGACTGTAGAGGGTACAGTATTCATGGTACAACCCATGCACTGTTTGCAATGTAGTCTCTGTGTACGCGGAGATGAGACGTACTGTCGTTGACATTTCTTCATTTTTGTGCTGTTCCTGGAGGGAGAATGTGGGCCCCTACACTGTGGTGTGAACACACCGTGTTTGTTTTGTGTGGGAGTGTGCAGGTGCGTGTACTGTAAGGTCATCCATCCATGTTTGCTTTTCGCAAATATGTAGTTCGTATTGAAAGTATTCTGTGCTTGTCTTTTGCAAGTGTAAAGATACCATTTACCCTAAATGGCACAATTTATTTGCATGTGATTGTTTTGTGTCGGATGGATGCCTGGCTGAATCATCTCTCCCCCCGTCTCACATATGGCATAAATGTTTTGACAAATTAATCTTAAATCCTGGAAGGTGTGTGTGTGCGTGTGTGTGCGTGTGTGTGCGTGCGTGTGTGTGTGTGTGTGTGTGTTAGACAGTTATATTATACTAGGAATGAGTTGACGCATATATAGTTTTTCAGTTTAGTGTTTGATTTCAGTTTAGTTAGTTTTATAGTCCATGAATAGTTTTAGGAATTGCGTTTATATAAGCTGAAAAGGGTGAAAGCATGACATCAGAAATTCAAATTATGAAGGAAAATAATAATTATTAATTATTTATTTTAGTTTCAGTTAACTCAACACTTCAATTTTAGTTTTTAGCTTATTTATTTAACTATAATAATAACTGCGTGCGTGAGTGCACGCTCACTGATATTCTTGCACCCTGCTGTGAAAGTTAGCTGCAGCAACTGGAATGTCATGGAAAAAGATGTTGCTTTTCCTCTCTCTTTCTACCCCTTCCTTTCACCCCACCCCTCCCCATCTAATCCCGTCTGTCTGTATTTGCAATGTCAGGGTTGTTTTCAGGTTCTGGGGTCAAACAGTAGGCACCTGATCTGACCCAAGTACCTCCATGTTTGTGGGAAATGGCCCAGTTTCTTCATGACCTTTCTGTCTGTGTATTTACTGTAGCTGTATTATTGCTGTTTTATGAGCAGCCATCATGCAAAGTTTGCAATATGTCAATTATTAAACAGGTGGTGTCGAAACTAAACAAAGTGGAATACACCGTCACACACACTGGAACATTCTGATCTCACCAGAAGTGCAGATGAGGTCTTGAACCTCAATGTGAGGCTCCTGGTTAAATAAAGGTTCTACACATACATACACGGAATACGAGACTGCTCGCCCCTTTACCAACTCGCCCCGGGCGTACAGCCGGCGGAACAGCGCGGCCTGGTATTCCTAAAGTAATCTAAGTAAATTATGCTTAAACGGTTAAACCTAACCTTATTCCTAACCTCAACCTCAGTAAAACGATGCCTAAACCTAACCCTATTCCTAAACTTAACCCCAGTAAAACTATGCCTAACCCTAAACTTATTTCTAACCTTATTCTCAGTAAAACAAAATAAAGAATACAAGAACCGCCGCACCGAGCTGTCGGCGTGAGGTCGGCGGAAAAAATCTGGGGCGAGTTGGAATTGGGGCGACCTGACCTGGTACCCATACACGCATGCACGCACATACGCACCCCAAGACAGAATAAAAGACCACATTCCACCTCCATCCACTCTTCATATGTAAAAAACCTCTTAAACCTTTTCAATGTGGTATCCAACTTTGGTAAATGCATTCCAGAAGTCAGTCAAAATAGTGCCGGGGTAATATGGCTTAAAAAGTGATATTGTGATTAATGTGATATTTACAGACCGTATATTGATGTTCGATATTCTAACTGATCATCTATTCATCAACGTTACCTTTTTATATATTATTTAAAAATATATTTATTGAGCAGCGTAAGAGCGTCATCATAAAGTACATTGGAAATGAAAACAAAAATGTGTCCAAGTATTGTAGTGTACATTGTACAACAATAATCACTTTGTACAATTCGTCCGGTTGCTTTTTCCTTTTCTGTTTTCTTTCCCCTTCCATACCGCTTTCATACTTTGAAACAATAATATAGTCAAGACAGTGAGCCCTGGGGCGATTCACACTTCAAAACAAGTTAAGTATTATTATTATTCTGACTCTCCCAATTATAACTCACCTTGACTGCTCTCATGAGAGCATTGGCTGGGGTATAAAGACGTGGAGTCTCTCAGATTGAGATGTGCGTTAGGATTGTTCATGGTGCTGAATACCTAATGAAATACTTCAACTGTGTGAGGGGTTTTCACAGCTATTTCTCTTGGCACAGTGTTGTCCCTTAGCAGTCTAGCTACCACAATTATTGTTTTCTATGTACTGTAGCAGTTTGCCAGGAAACCTTAAGGCGATCGATCAGTTGTTTGGCTCAGAGGTCAACTGTATCAGGATGTGTTGTCTGTTGTATTGTTTTAGTATTGATGTAGTGATGTACAGAACCAGACATTGTTGTACACAGTATTGAGGTCTTTACTGATGTTGTACACTGTACAGAACCAGACTAAGGGCTCTATTTTCGTCCCTAAACTACTTTTCCTTTTTTTTTTTTTTTTTTACTATTTTGAAAAACATTTTTGAATAGTTAAAATAGCCAATCTACAAGCTCACAACGTGTCGATGTAGATTGGCTATTTTAACTACCGGTATTCAAAAAGGCCATAACCTTGCCATATCCCAACTTTGTAGTTTAGTTTTTAATGTGTGGTGCTGTTTGGCTTTCTTTGCGGATCTGTATGTTTTTAAAATGAAATTGACAAAATAATCCAATCAATCAATCCGTCCATCACAAGTGTATAAATATCCAGCTGGGTGGATGGTAGCCAGCCAACAACTTTGGCTGTGTGGCGACTCGTGCCTTGTCGGCACAAAACCAATGACAAATTGTGTAATTATCACACAGATATTTGATGTAAAGCTCTTTACATCAATAGGATGACCAGTAAGCTCATAAAGAAGGCCTTAGAAAAGTAGCCGCCTAGAACTATTTTAATGTACTGTTACATCCAGCCAGCGCTTGTGGAACACCCTGTCAGTTGGTTTAGTGGTCTGGGCACCAGCTAGTAGCTACAGTGATGTATTTTCCAGCCATGGACTGGGCTGACTCAAAGAGAGGAAGAGAGAAGGAGAAAAATGGGAGGGAGAGAGAGAGAGAACAAGAGAGAAATACAATGAAGCCTTGTGTTGTAAAGACAGGGCAGCACACTGGGGACGATGATGACGATTCCTTCTTTCTGTCATCTATGCCTCCCTCTGCCTCTATCCCCATATCCATGGTGTGTGAGGAATAGATAATAGTCAGCTTTTTCGAGTGGGCACAGAAGCACAGAAAGAGGTGTCACAGACCTCTCGTTCTCATTCGTCTTTCTCTCCCTCCTCCCATCTCCTCTCTTTGTGCCATCTGTGCCATGAAGAGCCTGGCACCACACGCACTGTAAATGCCAAGCTAATCCCATGATATCTGTATTTATCTGCGTATATGTGTGTGCATGTACAGTACGTAATATCTTTATGAGCGTACAAAGCGTACAATCAATCATCATCAGCTGTTTGTGTATGCCATTACAAATTTGTTCCTCATCTCAACATGACTGATTTAATGTAATGAATGTTGTCAAATGATATCCCAGCTCAGCTGTCTGGATAAGTAAATCACCTTTCAAATATGTCTTGTAAGTGGAAAAAGGACTGGAGTATTAAGTTGCGGTAATTTAATTCAGATGCTTCACCCACCATCAACGACATCTTATTTACGGCTTATTCTAGCGTAATATGTTGAATGTGATGCTATTTAATGAGAAGGATGCTATTTAATGTTAAAATGTGTCGTGAGATTGTATTGAAAGTGAAACCTTCAAAATCTGTAAATAGTGTGCCTTGAATGAGCAAGAAGTTGGCACAGTTGGTCTCCAACCATACTCTCCTACATTTTAGGCATTTGGCTTAAGGCCGCCAGGATCTATTAATCTATTTATCGTGCATTGCCAATGTTTTCCGCTTGAAAACCTTGTTTTCACCAGAAACGGCATTCATTGCGCCGATTTGGAGATACAGGCCATTGAAAGCAGCACATGGAGTGCAAGTGGATGCGCGCGCTTCTTCATAATGGCTGCGGCCACTGTCCCACTTACACTGTTATGCTAACGAGCGGCAGCTAACGATTCGATCGGACCAAAACATCCTAGAAAAATCCTAGAAAACGTAGGCTATGGTTCTGGCGGGCTGCCAGACGGAACAATGCCTGGCATGGCACCGACAAAAGTAATCCTACGCTTACTACGGTTCTGGCGGGCTCCGTGTTAAAACACCCACACCCTTGCAGTCTAAAGCCATTCAGCACACTGCATGAGATCCCCAACAGCAATTTCTAAGTGCTTTTGGGAGCCCACAAGTGTGGTGATAGCTTTTATGGCTCTGAGACCCACTTTGTGAGGATAAATGCTCCTTCCTTTCTCTTGCTCTCCTATTTTTCCTCTCGCCACTGCTTTCCCCCAAACACCGTGGCCCTGACCCCCTCAGTAGTCTCTATTTCTTCCTCCTGCAGTTGAGTGTATTGATTGGGACCAGTTGACATTTGAGTGGAGGCTTGATGCTCTTCAGAGAGGAGAGAGCCCTTCTCTGCTGCCGTTTATTTATAACAGCAAGTCCCTGCCTGTTGTAACAATCACCAAGACAACAGGACAGGAAGCAGGAAGTACAGCAGTGTTCCATAGGAACGGAGGCGAGAGATAACTCCCTTCAAACTACTCCTCTCATCACGCCCTCCTCACCCTCTCGCTCTTTCTTCCTCTTTCGATCTTACTGCACTCCCCCCATCTATTTGCAGGCACAGAGATACCAAATGTAGGTGGTCCGACGTGCAAGTATGCATGTGTGTGAGTCCTTCTTCATTCCATGTCATGTCATTCTGGAGTTGACCTCTGCTGTGGAGGTCAGGCCTGCAGTGGGTCATGGGTATTCTTAGAGCAGGGAACTGTCTTGTCATAAATACTTAGGCCCTTTCTGAAACCAGTCCCTTGACTTGAAGTGCTCTCGGGAGGTTCCCTCGTCAGGAAGTGCCCCTCCAGCTGAATCAAGTTCCCTTGATTAGGGTGCTGGGTATAAAAAACAGTTTGGAAATACACTCGCCCTCCTTTCAGAAACAGGAAAAAGACACCATTCGTTGCCATGGTTACCATCATGCAATTGTGTTATTTTAATTGTGTTTAATTTTTGTTATTTTGTTTGTACAGTTATATTGCATTGCATCGTGTATGTTTGTGTGACATGTGGATTTCATTAATATGGACATTTAAAAGGAAATACAGCGTGACTGTCAAAAAGGACATGTCATATGGTGTTTATAAATAATTGTGTTAATTGTGTGGTTTCATTTATAGTTTTTCACGGTGGGGTAAATAAAGAGCCCTTGTTGTGAACATCAGTTGGAGCGTTGTCTATTCTGCATCAGATGAAGATTGTTTAGGAGCAGTTTATTTATCATTTAGTTGTGGTGGTTCTTACATTTGTAGGTCGCGGTTTCCATGCGGACAGAGAGCAGGGCTGCACAAGGCAATCGAGTCTAGATCGGCACAGACTCGCTCTTGAGGGCTTTATAAGCCACTTCCACTCAAGGCTGCTTGGTTTCGGACGACACTTAATATGGCGCAGCCTCACGTGAACGCGCATATCGAGGGCAAGTGTGTAGGGCGAGTGTCTGGTATTTTGTGTTCACATCCATGACAAACACACATTTGGACTGTCACCAGCTGAAAAACTAATCCTAAATCCAGTGAGTCCACTAACCAGTGGTGTTGGACAGTAGTGCATTCAAGTGGTAAATATTTTTATTTCAATGATTCAATCAAATTTTCACCATCCTTTTAAAAATCTTTCTAAATTTCTAAGATTGCCATCAATGATGCCAAAATGTTGACTATTATTGCAGATATTGGCAGTATTTTGTCTGTTACTTACTTACTTACTACTTTAAATGTACATTATACTGTATAATAATAACTACAGGATGGACCCAGTCCTATAAACTCGAATGTCAGTGACTGACTTTCTTTCTTCCAGGAAATAAAACGTCTGGGTTTCCGAGGCTAGTGACTGAGTCACTCATGAAGTTACACAACTGTTTGACTTAATGACATTCCTAAGCCTAATAACCAATCACAAAGCAGTCGTTCCTCCAGGCTTTGCCATGTAGTATTGCTTCCGGGGGTCCATGTAGCTTTCAAAACCGCTTTCAAAATAAATATTTATTCTTTGCAAATGCAATGGAAAACCACAAATGGTAATGTAGTAACTTGCTTCATTTGAGTATTACTAGGCTGTTTACAATCTATATTGTGTTGCTTGTTTTGAATTATTAATCTTTTGCTACCTGTTAGAAATGTTCTTCTAAAACGGAGGCATTCTGTGGATGGACCAAACTTAAGTCTTCTTAAATGCTGTTGTATACTTAGAATGTTACCTGTTTGTAACATTCCTTCTTGCAAGGCAAATTGTTGAGAATGTACAGTAGACTGATCATTCTTTGCCATTCGTGGAGACTGTGCATCACAATCCTGGCTTGGCTAACATCCAAAATACACTGGAGTATGACTTTACTGCTATGAACAGCAACTTGCTCTCCAATGAAGTCAGTAATGTTGCGCAAAAGAGAAACTAATTTGCTGTGGACTATGTGCTGGACATAATATTCAAAGTACTGTACATTCGAAATATATTATTGAATATAATATATTAAAGTCTAACTCATGTTGATTAGGTGATGTAATGGTGATATAAAACAAACGGTGCCAACACAAACATTAAACGCCACTAACAATAAAGAGACAATATGACGTAAACGACACATTATGATGTACATTTTCCCTTCATTGTCAATGCGTTTACTAAACAAACTTTGAACTAAAGACAAACATTAAACCTGTGTATAGGAGGGGCTAGCGCCCCTCAAAAATACATGGATACATGGATCTGGCCTGTTCTGACATCACAATGGTGTTCTGACATCTGCATAGACTTCATATTTGGGCGTACCTGACAAAGAACTCCATATATGGGTATAAAAGGGACACAGACATAATTACTGGGTGGGGCATTCATTTGACACGTTCCTCACCACCACAATGATGTGTGACCTCGCCCTTTATTAGCCAATTGATCACACCTGATCACCCCCATCGGGCACTGTTCTAGTCTTCTATCTATAAATGCGCCACGTCTCTGTATGTCTGTAATCCACGTAACTTGAGAACCATTCGACACACGTGTTTCACACCACCACTACGAGTGCAGTGCCCGGTGTCAAGTCCGTTGGATCGCTGGTTGTCCAGAAACGGCACAAAAGCCCCTGCCCAGGCTCTGGACAGGGCTCCTGCCCGGACTCCATGGAACTTGCCTGATCTGACAGCCTTGGTCCCAGCCTTACTCATCTGCGAAGAGAAATGCCTAGTCACAACCTAACTGGGTGGGGCATGCATTTCCAACTTGCATCGTTCTAAGTAGGCCAGTGCCCAAAGGGCACCACTCTAGTGTATATCAATGTGAAAAATTAATGACATGCATATATATAACACAATGCAGCTTTTTTCACACTTTCTGCAGAACTCCCTTTCCCCTCATTCCATTCTCTATCTCTGTCTCTATATCTCTGTCTTGATCACTCACTTCGTCTGCCCGGGCTTCTGTATCTCTCTCGGTTGGGAACCAGTAATAAATGATGCCTGCTGGGACTTGTTTTTATATCCTGAATGTCTGTCGACATTGAAATTAACATACCTTTGGTTATAGCACCCAAAGTTACTTAACTTACAAAGTTAATCCTATCCTAAGATCAATGGTAACCTAAATATAGTATTTAGGTTATCGTGTGTGTGTGTGTGTGTGTGTGTGTGTGTGTGTGTGTGTGTGTGTGTGTGTGTGTGTGTGTGTGTGTGTGTGTGTGTGTGTGTGTGTGTGTGTGTGTGTGTGTGTGTGTGTGTGTGTGTGTGTGTGTGTGTGTGTGTGTGTGTGTGTGCCTTTACGTTTGTGTGTGTAAATCCTGCCCTGACTTGCCTCAGAGACAGAACTGTCTAGAATAATTTGACACCACAGCCTCCTTATGTGTCCCACCTTTGCCTTTGATTCATCACAACAGGAAACTTTGAATACATTATTTTGCCCTTTTCTTTCAGTCTCTCATGGGAGTGATAGTGTCAGTGGGAGTGACAGTCTCTCATGGGAGTGATAGTGTCAGTGGGAGTGACAGTCTCTCATGGGAGTGATAGTGTCAGTGGGAGTGACAGTCTCTCATGGGAGTGATAGTGTCACTAGGTGCGTTTCCATAAAGCCGTTTCTTTGCGCATTAAGGCTCTTGCGCAAAATCTCCTGGATGGAAACACATCAACATGCGAATAAGTCTCCATTTTTCGCAAAAACACTTTTTCGCTTGGAGGTTGCGGATTTAGGCTTTTTCGAAAAAAGGGAAATGCGCAAATAGTGTATGGAAACACTTGCGGAAAAGGTTTTTAATTAGAAAGCATTGAACTCGCATTATATCGCTTTTGAACAGTTGGGAAATAAAATAAAACAACGATGGGGAGGCAGTGGAGTGAACGGTGCAGTGGAGTGAACCTAAACGTGTAGGCTATAGGCTATATAGCCGATGAAACAAGTTATTCACAACTGTTTGCAGCTGCAATCAATCAATTTACAGTATAAACGACCAGTATGCTCCAATCGAGTCCCGTGACATATAGGCTACATGTGCCCCGAATATATTAAGACAAGCATTACACAACAAATCGTTCTTTGTACGTTCTTTGACTGTAGGTGTCGTCAATACTGTGAAAGCAGCAGACGGTCGGTCAGCCGCTGACCAGGGATCAGATTACAGCGCAGTATATGGGGTCCCGTCCGTTAAACTGAGATACATACAGCATACAGCATACATACAGCGCATCAAATCAATGGTGTGAACATCGATTAGGACTACTTTACATGAGCCTCACTTAACTGGCAAAACAGTGCAACCTACTGCACATTTCATGAACTTATTGCATATGCGCATTTTATCAGTTTAATGGAAACACCGACAATTCGCTTTTCTTTTTTCGACTTAATGAACATACGCTTCCTTTTTTCGCAAAGGCTTAATGGAACCGCACCTAGTGGGAGTGACAGTCTCTCATGGGAGTGATAGCTAGCGAAATAGACTAGCAGAAAGCAGCATAGGTGGACAACTCCGGTTCAATAAGAAATGTTCTCCCAGCTCTTGTCGTCTCTACTTCTCTTTTCTTCTTCCCTTTTCACCCCTGTACACCTGTCTTGTCTCTCTCCCCTGCATGCTCACTCTTTCTTCCTTTTCCCTGTGAGTCCCACTCCTGCCTACAGTAGTCCCTCCCGAACCATTCTCTTCTTGCACTCCCACACACACCAGACTCAGACTAGTAGGGTTACAGTATTAGCATGTCAAACCGGTTAGGGTTCTTCTGCCCTATGGACCAGTGTATTTACAGTACACACTATGGGCTATTTATGGAGGATAGGCAGCAGGCTGATTCTTTCTCAGATTTTCTTTTGGCCAGGATCATACTTACTTACTTACTCCTCTTCGTCCCCTATGGGACATAAGGCTTCAATGAGCGCTCTCCATTTCATCCGATCCCTGGCAGCATGGTGCGCCTCTCCCCAGGACAGGTTCATCTGTTCCAGTTCCTGCGTCACAGTTCTGCGCCAGGTGGTTTTGGGCCTCCCAGGTTTTCTCTTTCCTGGTGGTGTCCATCTTAAGGCCACCTTTGTGATGTGGTCCTGCTTCATTCTCAGCACATGTCCTAGCCAGGAATCCAGGATCATAGTGTATTATAATAGATTATAATAATTTTCATGATTTATAGTTGTAATGCATTACAGTGTAATTATAGGTCACTATAAGTGGTGATTGTGTGCTTTAAATGAAGTGAAAAAAACAACATTAAATCTAGGCAAGAACAACACAAAAAGGAGCCTACACCCTACACCTCTGGGAATCTCATCTCATCTCATGTCCTCTTCTAGTGACATATCACAATATAATAGTCCTGAATGATGAATGGTTCTTTCACTTATCACCTTACAGCAGCCAAACTAATGTCAGTGAAGCTTTGTAAAAAACCATTTGAACAAAGCTTGGCAAGCAGCCGTCTCCAAGAGTAGTTACATTAACAAAATGGTTAATGATTGATTGCAGATTCTTGTCTTCAGATTTTGATAAATCTGTTTCCAATTACAGTCTTAACTTGTGATAAGGTTGACCAGGAAGCAACAGGGGCCAGAAGTCTGTTGTTTGCACTGCAGTGATGTATTAATCACGCATTGATTTCGACACTACTAGTGAAGACAATGTAAATTGTGAAATTATGAAGAATAAATGCATTGTAGGCTACTGATTAGGGCTGCAACTAACGATACTTTTCATAATGGATTAATCGGACGATTATTTAAACTATTAATTGAAATGGCACTCATTTAGCTATCACCTTATTTGATTTTAGGTTATTTTAGACAAAAAAGACATTAAAGATGAATAATTCATTCAATTATACATTATTATATTTTGCTCAGATGCTGATAAGGCTGTTTGCTTCCTGTCCTGTAGATCAGTGCTTCCCAAACAGTGGGTTGGGACCATAGAGTATATAAAAGGATAGAGACTGAACTGGCGCGAAGCTCCGCCCCCCCAGCTATTCATGTCAGTGGAAGTTGCTCAGTGGCGTTTTGAAGCACCCGGAAGACTGCCGGAAGTACCGTCTCAGAACATCTACTTCCGCATTTGACCACCAAATTTTGGTGGTCAAATGCGGAAGTGCAACCGAGTGCTCAATGTTAAAGCCCAGCTGCACGGGGTTTCCCTGTCATGAATCCACGGGTCTGCTTGTAGTCCCTCCCCCTACCACTAGGGCCCAGTGCTTCAACGTTGAACTGGCCCGTTGGTTGGGACCCATTTTTGGGTCATGGAGGACCCATTTGTGTGTCTGTTGGAGAGGGCCTTTACATGTTTGTGTCTTATTTGAACATATAGATCTTGAGAGAGAGACTGCCCTTGATCTGCACATTAAGATCTGATAAAGGCATATTTTAATTATTGACCAGTATCCTCCTACATTAAGCCTGCTCAAGTCAAAGGTGGATCTGGGTAATTAAGTCATGACTCAGAGTCGGAATCAACGTATTGTCACATCACTGGTTTACATGTATAACTAGAAAAAGTGCCCTTCTGGGCACAGGTCTCCACCAGGAGGATAGGACTGTGTGAGATGTTTGGCAAAATGTTTAGGAGTAATATAAACATGTTTGCCTTTGATGGCAATTGGATGACTTGAGGCATTTTGTTCCAAAAATGTGTTTTGCAAAAATCAACCTGTTGGTGGCGCTATAACAGGCCAATGTGAAAAGGGTGGGATATATTCCTCAGCCTAGTAAGAAAATGTGTGAAAGATTTCACGTAAATTGCATGCTGCGTTCATGATTTGAGGCTATTGTTCAAAACGGGGCAATCTTGCAAACTGTGAAAGCCAATTATAGGCAATTAGGATGGAATATGAAATATCAGACAGATCCGACTTGAGCACATGACCATAGAGATACTGTGTAACGATTTGTGAGATTTTTGGACAGAATCTGGAGGAGTAATATCAAAAAATGTGTTTTACAAAAGTCGGCCTCCTGGTGGCGCTATAAAAGGCAGATGCGGAAAAGGCAGGTAAAAGGTTTGTCCTTGGCCTCTAGGGAGTGTGCATGCAACGTTTCACGCAGATCGGTGTAGCTTTAGGTAGAAAATGTGAAAAGCTGCCTCATGGTGGCGCTATAACAGGCCGTTCTGGAAAATGTGGGGCAGAGGTTCATCGTTGGCATCCAGGGAGTGTGTGTGCAAAGTTTGGCATCGACCGGGTTAACGGTGCCGGAGATTAGCTGTTCACAGACGGACGGAAGGACGGAAGGACGGACGGACACACGGACGGAGTGCAAAACATACTCTCTCCCCATGCCTTCGGCCTGGTGGAGACAATAACAGTGCATTATACATGACAGGCGGTGATCATGATGACAAGTCATGGTATATTGTGGCAGTGTGGTCACTGTGGTGTGTGTGTGGCAGTGTGGTCACTGTGGTGTGTGTGTGGCAGTGTGGTCACTGTGGTGTGTGTGTGGCAGTGTGGTCACTGTGGTGTGTGTGTGGCAGTGTGGTCACTGTGGTGTGTGTGTGGCAGTGTGGTCACTGTGGTGTGTGTGTGGCAGTGTGGTCACTGTGTGGTGTGTGTGTGGCAGTGTGGTCACTGTGTGGTGTGTGTGTGGCAGTGTGGTCACTGTGGTGTGTGTGGCAGTGTGGTCACTGTGGTGTGTGTGTGGCAGTGCGGTCACTGTGGTGTGTGTGTGGCAGTGTGGTCACTGTGGTGTGTGTGTAGCAGTGTGGTCACTGTGGTGTGTGTGTGGCAGTGTGGTCACTGTGTGGTGTGTGTGTGGCAGTGTGGTCACTGTGGTGTGTGTGGCAGGCAGCACGGTGGTCACTCAGTCTGTTGCTCTCCCAAGGTTGGCACAGTGGTTGACACTGGGTGAAAAAATGGGTTGCAAAAATTGTGGGATCAAAAATAATAAAATAAAATAAAATAGCGTGGAGTAATTGGCTCCAATTAGTACAATTGGATGCAATCTGATTTTTTTTTATGCATTGCTGCATAGTGCGTGCGTAATGATCTCCAAAATAATGCATCATCAGTGTATTAGTTATGAGTTTATTATAATTTACAACACATTTTCTTCAGAATAGCAAGCAATAAGGGTACTGCAGAAATATATAGTATAGGCATTTCAGAAAGAATATGGTACATTGGCTCAGCTGGTTGGCAATAGAGCAATATATAGGCTACTGGCGGATCATTCAACATAATATTAAGTGGTGATTGAGTGCCAGCCATTCATCTGTGGTCAGAGACGGCTTTGGGAAAGTTGAAAAAGCATTTGTGGAGCTTTTCCGTTCAAGTGGTGACGTTTTGCAGGATGGAACCATGTATTCCATCTACATGTTGTGGTTTCCGTGCACGCTATGGTGACCTCCCAGTGATCCTAGTAATGGACAGCTGTTGTGAGGTCTCTTTAGGCATCTTCATTGTTGTTGTTTTGTGGTAGGACAACTCAGCGTTACACAGCTGGCATTTCACCTTGTTTGAGAGAGAGAAAGAGAGAACTTGTGGAGCAGAGGACTTGAAATGTGTTTGATTTTGCGTTGATAATAATAATAATAAATGGCTGTGTTTTCTTTTTTTACTGGCCAAGATTTCCGGAAGGCAAATTATATTTCCCAGCTTTTGCAATAAATAACCCCCGGCAATTACCGGCCTAATGTGATCACACCAACGCTTCACTGAACTGTGATATAATCACAATACACCAGGGCCTGTCATGAGTTATTGATTAATCAACAACATTCAGCAATGGTGGCTGCCTGTGGCATAGAAGTTATCAGTGCTTTTCAGACTGTACTCTTTCTCTACTCCCACCTTAAAGGAGCATTCAGTGATTTGGGTGATTTGGAAAACCACCCAGTCCGCCCCGGTAACAAAATGTGTACATGCACACACTCTACAGTGGGGGGAAGTGCAACAGGCCAACAGCATGTGCACCAAGGCCCACCCCCACTCGATCATGATTGGACGAAGGCCCCTCTCATCCTGATTGGATGAAGGCTTTGCCATCCGCCACCAAAACTGAAACTAGGGTTTTTTGACCCCAGGGGCTCACTGGGGACAGGGAGGAACTCCTTATATGGTCAGCACACTCTATAGTAGGGAGGATTATCCAAAAAAAATAAAAAAAATAAGTGATATTTGAATGAAGTGAAATCACTGAATATACCTTTAAAATCGAAGGGCTTGTCAGTTGTCACTGCTTCTTTGGCTTCATTGAAAATGTTATTAGCTAGCTCACGGTAAATGTATAAAATGGTAGAGTTCTCAGATTGCCTGATATTGTGAGGCTATTTAAAATAATAATAAAAATGGAAGCGTTTTGGGCACAAAGGTTTCCAATTCCACAAGACAGTGACGATATATAACTTGAAATGCATTGTTTTTAACTAACTTCAGTGTAATTGAAGAGTGTAGCTGCTGTGCGCAGGTGTATTAGAAAATATATAAACATCGGTTCAGAATCAGGACTCGACAGATACAAAAAAAGTACTTGACTGCATAAGACCTATATAAATTAGTTTCACTGACCGCTGTCTACAGTGGTACGTACTTAGTCTTCTCCTTTTTTTACCCCTCTCATAATCATGTAGGCAAAAATGGCCGATCTAAAATCTCACAACACGTTGCGTTGTGACTCGTTGTAATCTTGTAGATTAGATTGGCTATTTTTGCAGAATGCTTGCCAATAGTCACAGAATGTTCACCTCTTTGTTATGATATTCCCAGATTAGAATAGGGACACTAGGGTCCATGTACTTAATTGGGACATTCCTACAGTCTCAGCAAACCAGTGGTCACCTCCGACCTCGCTCTTCCTGCCGGTGGAGGTCAGGTCAGGAGAGCCTCCTTTTCTATTCCTGACTACACCCTTATGGATTCAGGTGGTTCCATTTGTAAGTCTTGAAGTTAAATAAGTTTTAGATTGTGGACTTACTGTCCTCTGTGGGAATGAAGTACATTCACATGACCGCTTCAGTCATGCTCTCACTTCTGTAAATATTTTGGGAAACATGGAACAGAATGCCAAAAAGAGTTTTCCTCTGTAGGGCTGCAACTATTGCAATTATGAATTGGTTTTTTTTTTACACAAAATCGCACAGCGGTGTCATGCAAAAATCAGATCAAAAGCAGATCTATAACATCATAACATTTCATCTATAATTGTATGCCCAAAATAGGGATTGATTATTAATCGATTAAAATACATGATATATATTTTTGTAATCGAAATTTAAATCAGTTAGTTGGATTAACTGTTTCGGCCCTATACGTCCGTGAATGTTTTACACATTTTACACAACATGGAGCTGAATGCCCAAATTACTTTTGTCCACTCGTCTCCTCCAGGTGTGCCCTGCTCTGGGGGTTGAGTGCTAGGCATGCTGGGAAAAGCTCCGCCAACCACCAGCAATCAAAACCTGGTGAACTCTGACCTTTCTGACATCCCGGAGGACGTCCCAGACTCGCGTATCAAAATGGCCGATGTCCATGTCGTGGAGAGCTTGGATACCAGAGAGCTGGACACGGAGGAGGGAGAAGAGACTGACTTTGATGGAAATTACATAGGTGTGTATGTGTACTTGTATTACTATACTGTAATTATGCTGATGTACATCACACTGAACACATGGTGAGCTTGTAGATCAGCTATATTCAGTTTATAACTGGGATATAAAATTGGCTTCCTTCCTCACATGTATAGTAATACAATGTAGTGTATATGTCTGTGTGTTTGTGCACAGGTGTTCTTTATTTTCTGTACGGTATAAAGGATCAAAGAGTAGTAGTGCACATCCAACCTCTTGAAGACAGGTGTTGGCCCTGAAGTGAACTGAGATCAAAGTATAGAGAATAGAGCTGAAGTAGCTCCCTTTGGCAGTTTTTCATTTAACAGTTACAAAAACTGATGTTTCGAGCCCATGCTCTTCTTCAGTATAAACACATTTTGTCATTACAGGTTCATAATTTAACTTATTATACATGACTTATATTATGTTACAGTGAATGCGAGCAAACCAGTAAAAGTGAGAAAAACGGAACGGGGAGCGCCTGTTTTTCCGGCGCGGGAGGCCTTGACCGGGTCCGGGCCGGGTCCCTTCGAGGCCGTGCCTCCCCAAGGGAGACGCCTCCCCACAGCCGCCGGGACTAAATGCGCCATCGGTGGCTGGGGTGGTGATCGCTGGCCGTCGTCGCGTTCCCGTTTGCCGCCTCTTTTTTGTTTTTTTCAACCGGGGCCACCCACGTGCTTTCCCCGGCCTCGTCCCTTCCTGTTCCACACGGTACTTGTGCAGTCAAGTACTTGACTGCCCTATATACTGTATATATAAATGAGCTTCACTGACTGCTGTCCCCCCAGTGGTATACTTAGTCCTCTCCTTTTTACCACTCTCATCATAATCAAAAATGGCCGATCTAAAATCTCACAACACCGGGGCCGCCCATGTGCTTTCCCCGGCCTCGTCCCTTCCTGTTCCGCATTGAACGGAACTCAGTTTTGTTTCTAGAAGCCCCTAACACTTCACTGTAATGTTTTTGAAAATGGTCAGATAAGTAATAATGTCAAATTGTCTTTTAATAAAGAGCTCTCTTTTATGTACTGTACACTTCCTCTCCAGTTGGTAATCTATAGTGATGGAGCAGATATTTTATTGAACATGATGTACTGTATGTGTGACTTGCCCTCATGCAGTCGCATTAACGTCCCCATCTCTTTCTCTCTCCCTCCCTCCACTAGGGGACTGTCGTATCCCGTTCTCAGCTGTATATAACACGTTGGGTTTTAAGGAGTCGGGTTCCAAGGTGTACCTCTCCACTGTTCCCATTACAGCCAGGATCCTGGATGTGGAGAGGTTCACCGCAGCACAGGACCGCTTCATGCACCTTGGTCATAAACGGAGCGTCAACAAGGTACTGTCTAATGGCCTACTTAGGCCAATTCACAATTTAGGCATTTAGCAGACGCTCTTAATCCAAAGCACAAGTGCATAGAAATAGTCAACTAGGATCATAAGTAAACTAAGAACCTAATATCCAGTAGAATAGCGGTAGAATGAAACTACAAGTAAACACTAGAATGCTATGTCTACATAATATGCTATCCAAATTACATTTGCATACACCTGTAAGTTCATCGAGACTAGGGCAAGTGCTATGGCAGTGCTATGGGCTAAGGTGGAGTCTAATGATGTGAGTTTTCAGACACGGCGAAAGATTGGCAGTGAGTTTGCAGTTCTACTTCAGAAGGGAAAGTCTGGGACGGGTGGAGTGTTGTCCCGGATGTTTAGGTCCTACTCTAACATAATATCCTGTATCTTATTGTGTGTGCGCGTGCGTGTGCGTGTGCGTGTGTGTGTGCGTGTGCGTGTGCGTGTGCGTGTGCGTGTGCGTGTGTGTGTGTGTGCAGTCCATGCCTGTGGTGTTTAAGATTGAGATGAAGCATGGTGAGTTCAGCTGGGAGGTGAAGAGGAAGGAAAAACACTTTATGGAACTTCACAGAGAACTTATTCGATACAAGACCTTAATGAGGATACCACTGCCTTCACGCAGGTACACACACAAACACACACACACACACACACACGTATGAGCGCGCCACACACAGTCACACACAGTCACACACACACACACACACACACACACACACACACACACACACACACACACACACACACACACACACGTGAGCGTGCAGCACACACACACACACACACACACACACACACACACATACACGTGTAGCAGCATTAGTACAAGACACATGCATTCAAAGACTGCAATACGATCACTATCATGATATGAGACTAGATTTTGACTGGAATGTTGTATATCATAATATTATGATATGGCATACGTGCTGTCTTTCCTGGTTTTTGACTGTTCTAGCTTAATTATTTTATTAACTTGGTTATGATATAGGCGTTACTGATACTTATTTATCAAACTCAATATTTTGTGAAAGCACCTTTTATCACAATATCAATATTTTGGTCAAAAATATTATATTTGATTTATTTTCCATATCCATTGTTAGTCACAGATGTGCATATACAAAGTCAAACCCACTCATGCAAAACTGCATGCATGCTAAATTCATTCATTCATTCACACACACGAATGCAGGTGTACTGTATGTGTTTCTGTTTTACATAGAAGATTAGAAACGGAGATAGCGATGTAGCAGTGACAAAAGCCACACAATGCAAATAAATACTCATCTTTCACATTCATTTGTTTTCACATAAGCAACATTGCTCAGTAAAATCCTATGTTAAAAGGGGTGTAAGTGATAAATATCATTGCTATAGATAGAGCATTTAATACAGGTCCATTTTGATACACTTTTATATACTCACAGAGTTACAAATGGTTACATTTATTACACTGAAGATTTCACTGTCACTGTATTTTCTCTCTCTCTTTTCTCCGTCTCTCAGTCACACCGTGAGGAGGAAGAGCGTGAGGAAGAGTGAGGTGAGAGCGATGCCAATGTTGCCACGGAGCGGAGGAGACCAGCTGGCACGAGACGAGCACGCCTCCAGCCGGAGGGTAGGTGTCCACTGAGCACTAAATGCAATAAATTGGCTGTATCCTATCCGAGGTTCTGAGGAGAAAGCTCACCACAGCGTGTCTCACCACACGGTCCCTTGATGACACGGACCGTATGGAAGTGGTGAATTGTGATGACAAAGGTTTTGAACCAGCAGCCGTATAGATGTGAATGACTTAATTATTGTCTAAAATTAGTAGGTTGTTTCGAAACGAGCTGCCAGAGACGAGCAGCGATTACCTCTACTTCTCATCCCCACCAACAGCTCTCCTGGCCTGAGCCACTCTGAGCACATAGTAGTATCACCTGACCTGTCCCTGCTCCCACAATACTGGGGATAGAGTTTTTTGTAATGTATGTTGTTATGTAGTTGTCAATCTATCTACAACTGCTAGTTTAAAACTTTTATATTAGCTAATTCCATACCGCAGTTTCTGTCCATCTCAAGTGGTGTCGAGTGTGCGTGGTTAGACCACGCCCACCGAGGAGGCGCGGAGTGGATCTAAGCGAGCAGCTGCATCACAGAGAGGCAGACCTCACAGAGAGGCAGGAGATGTGAACACACTCAATGCTCATCTCTGACTCGCAGCTTGTTTGTAATGGATGTAAGCATTTTACGCAATAAATAGGCCATCTAGTTGCATGTGGTATCCACTATCCATCTTGATTAATTCCACACCTACTAGCTGCTATTCTAATTGATTTGTTCAATATTCACAACTTCCATACAGTCAACTTTTTTTCCTGTGGTGTGGAGTATATGCCTACTCCATGGCTACTTCAGAGCACAGCGCGCTCCAATTGGCTTGTCGCCACTCTTTTTCCTGTCTTGTCATACCGTTTGAATGGGAAAGGCTCAGGATTCTGGATCTCGATAGAGTTCTCATTGAAACCCATTCTCTGAACGTGGCAGCGCGATGCTACTGGTGTGAATTCAACGTAAGGTTACTTTGCACTTAATTGTTTGTTGTGACATGTAGCCCTTTGCCAACATGGAACATGTGTGATCTGTGTGAGTCTGTCTACATGTAGCCCTTTGCCAACATGGAACATGTGTGATCTGTGTGAGTCTGTCTATGCGGTTGGGTATGTGACTCAATTCGCTTAAAGGACAACTTTAGTTTTTTTCAACCAAGGTTCATGTTTTAGGTTGTTATTAGAGAAAGTATAAGATGAGTGTTCATTTTTTTGAATTTGCTGCTTTCTTTCGTTTTAGGGATTTTAGCTGTTTTTGACAGGGGGCGGGGGCATTCGAGCATGGGGCTAAATATGTATTTCTTTACAACATTTTATAGCGATTTATTTTTTTATTATTTACTATAGTCCTACTAGACCCCAAGAAATGACATCTGGCCACAGAAGATCACAGGATCTACTGAATGTGAAGGTAGCCTACTGGGGGGAAGCCACACTGTGTGTCATAGGCTCAATATGCCAGTTTGACACATTCAGTAGATCCCGTGATCTTTTGTGGCCAAATGTAATTTCTTGGGGTCTATTAGGACTATAGTAAAGAATAAAAAAAGAAATCGCTATAAAATGTTGTAAAGAAATACATATTTAGCCCCATGCTCGAATGCCCCCGCCCCCCTGTCAAAAACAGCTAAAATCCCTAAAACGAAAGAAAGCAGCAAATGAAAAAAAATACACTCACCTTTGACTTTCTCTAATAACAACCTAAAACATGAACCTTGGTTGAAAAAAACTAAAGTTGTCCTTTAATAGTCTCTATAATGTCTTTTTGTCATACTTTTCATACTTTGTTTTACAACAGAAACAGCTAGAAGACTATCTGAACAAGCTGTTGAGGATGGCACTGTATCGCAATTATCATCATACTGTGAGTAGAACTAACAGTAGACACGATACTTACACTACTACTAACTGGTACCACAAATATCATAATAGTAAACACTGTACTACTACTACTAACCATAAAACCACTAAAACATAATGTATGTAACCTCACCTCACAGAAAAACACACACTGGTCTGTAGTATACTATATTCCAGCACTTCTCTGTTATGATTCAGGAATGTTTTGTCACACCTTGTGTGGCTTTGAAGGTTTACCGCTTGACTTTTAGCAGCATATGCTAAGAATGCTAAGAATGTCATTATATACAGTAGCATGTTGTACTATGGACAGATGCTAGGTTTCATGTTTACCTGGTAGATACTTTGAAGCACTAAATTGTTCTCTCTGCACTCTACATACGTATGTGACCATTTACCCTGTACTGCCGTTTGTTGACTAGGGTTCATGCTTTCATTTACTCAAACTTTGCACTTGTAAGTTGCTCATAAGAGTGTCTGCTAAATTGCATATCATAATGGCAGTGTGTGCATTAAAGCTTGTTTTACCACACACTATATCAACACTAAATGTTAATATAATTGTCAGTGTTTATACACTGTGAAAGAGAGTCTGAAAGAGTTTAACACTTTTACAACCCATCGGGACGGAAATGAGGGCGTTGGCACAGACCATTAAAACGTTTTGTCATAACACTGTTGACATTGTCTGCCATTAATTATGTCCTAATCTTAAACGGTAAAATACATGTGGGATGCTTTGAGGTGAAAAGAGAACTATGGAATGGTGATTGGCTAATATATAGTCATGTTGTCTCATTGTACAGATTTACAGAATGTAAGAATTTGTATTGTCTCCAAATACTGTCCTACAGTAAAATCAGTCAGTGTTTATCAGTTATATTTGTACGTGCTCAGATTTGGTTTGTTAAAATAATTTTATCCAATCAGGAGAAAGAACTTGCACACATACTGGATTAAGTGAAATTTGAAGTCATGAAACCAAACCAAATAAATGAGGAGACAAAGATTGGAACTGCAACACTAAAACATTTAAGCTGATAGATGGATTCTCTCTCCTGATTGGTTGATATTGTTGCGCTGCCTTTTCTGTTTTCCAAAGAGCTGGAGATACTGGGAGACCCCTGACACTGGACAAACACTATATTACAATGATAGCTATCATAATACAGAACTTTAACCTTTTATCAATGTCTTAAAAAAATAACAATAATAATGTAATCGTCAGGATCTTACTGTGTACCTGTTGGTATAATAGACACTGTAAGTTGTGTTTTTGAGGGGCTCTAGCCTCTCATATATTCAGCTATTACACAATACATTGATGTCATATGTGGACGAGACAATCGGCTATTTTAGTCCTACACAAAGATTAAATTCCCATTGACAATGAGTGGAGAATTTACGTCATGATGTACGATGATAAGAGCGCCCCTCACTTCACACAGGTGTGATTTTTCTATTCTCAGATGGAGTTTATTGACATCAGCCAGATGTCTTTCATCCATGAACTGGGACCTAAAGGACTGTGAGTAGCTCCTTCACGTGCATGCATGTGTGTTGGGAACTGTTGCAGGTCTCCCAAGTACAAAGGTACTTTCAATCCCGGATATACTGTGCACAGCGCATAACGCACACAGTATGAGCACATACACAGTATAAGCACATACTTTGGGTGCTCATATCCCCTGACAGGTATGGACTAGTTGGTACAATATAACTTTCACAGCTGCAGTGGTTGGAGGTGGCCTCCCTGCTCTAACACTGACACATTTAAACCCTGGTGTTGGGCAGGACACCTACTGGATGACAAGTCGTACTGCCCGATCGAAGCACATATAAGTGCAATGGCATCCCTGGCCTAGCCGGTGTTGCCTCTTGGATGAATGGTAGACATTTGGTCTGTCATTTCCGGGTTCTAATCCCGGGTAGGACATACAAGTGCAGCTTTAAACTTGACCTTAATTAAATAGAATGCAACATGTGAGAATCTAGTTTGTGCATGTGTGTGAAATGAATGTGTGTGTACGCCTGAATGTATGCTGTATGTGTGTGTGCTTGGATATGTGCATTCATGTTGTGTGTTGGTTTGTGCTCTTCCAGAGAGGGGATGGTCCATAAACGTTCTGGAGGACATCGTATCCCTGGAATGAATTGCTGTGGTCACACTCAGGCCTGCTATCGCTGGTCCAAACGGTCTGTCCTTATATCCTCAATCTCTCTGACTCTCTCTTGTCATTAGTTGAGCCATAAAGCTATTGTAAACTAGAGCCTGGACGATATATCTGCCATTATTTGACGTTTTTATGACATTGTGTGTGTGTGTGTCTCGTTCTCAGCTATGCAAACCTCTTAGTTTCCCATGTTCACATCATATTACATTACAAATATGGTTAAGAATTGATGGGACTATATATGTGTCCGTGTCTCCTGTAGTTGGTTGGTGGTGAAAGACTCCTTCCTTATGTACTTGAAGCCTGACTCCGGGGCCATCTCCTTTGTCATGCTGGTGGACAAGGAGTTCAGCATCAAGATGGATTCCAAGGACACTGAGACCAAACATGGTGTCCGCATCGACAGCCTCTCCAGGTGTGTGTGTGTGTGTGTGTGTGTGTGTGTGTGTGTGTGTGTGTGTGTGTGTGTGTGTGTGTGTGTGTGTGTGTGTGTGTGTGTGTGTGTGTGTGTGTGTGTGTGTGTGTGTGTGTGTGTGTGTTCGTTCCAGGTAATATGTTTTTGGCTTGCTACTTTAAATTTGATTTAGCACTATTAAAAGAAAAAACATGAACATTTGCAAGAAAGAGGCAGTGGTTTTCAATGTGGGGTCCAGGCCCCCAGGGACCACCCGGGGTCCTTGAGGTGTAAAGTAAATACAATTTGAGAACATACAAGAATACACTCTTGCTGTGATGCATTGGTCATCGGTGTATCTGACTAATGTGTCCTTCTTATGTTTGGACAGTTGTGTTTTCTTAGTGTTCTGTGGTTCATAGTTTGTTGTCTGACAAAATAAAGAGACAACCACATGTGTCAGTGCAACAACAAGCTAGCTAAATGCATGAGAACAAAATGAGATTGAGTTGTCATAATAGCCTCTCATTTCCTGACATTCCTGTGGTTCAATAATATGTGCTACTGTTTGTGTCTATGGCCCAGCAACTTAGTGTTCAAATATATTTTGATTTAAAATGTACATAAGTAACATGTTTAATATATACATTTACGTCATTTGCGTGTGTGTGTGTGTGTGTGTGTGGGGGGGGAGGGGGGGGGGGGGGGGGGGGTCTGCCTCGTATGTATACAGTATGTCTTTGTCTATTATAAACTGCCTTGTCTCTGCCTCCAAACAGGAGCCTTGTGTTGAAGTGCAGCAGTTACAGACATGCGCGCTGGTGGGGCCAGAGCATTGAGACCTTTGTGAGGAGGTATGGAAAGGCTTTCCTGCGAGACCATCGCTTTGGCTCTTTCGCTCAAGAGGAGGAGAACATCGCTGCTAAATGGTAATTCTGAAGGAGCTCGGATTAAAAATGCACTGAGTTAGTTTACGAAACGCACAATTATTTTAGACTAAATCTCAAAACTTTGAGTACTGACAATAAGCCTCTCTGACTTACTTAGTTACTTAATATACAGTTAGTTTACTATCAAAGAATAGTTTACTATACCCGGACCGCTGGCCTAGTGGTCTGGGAACCTATAGGCTCCCATGCAGTCTGACAGCGTGTCGCGGGTTCAAGTCCCCAGCCTGACGACCTTTGCTGTATGTCACTCCCCGTCTCTCCCTCCCCATTTCCTGTCTTATCTACTGTATACTATCAATACAGGCAGAAAAAGACAAAAACATCTTAAAACTAAAATAATAGTTTACTACTATTCAGTAGTTTAAATCAACACTTCATTCATTCTAAGTATGGTAACTGCTTGCCTAAGAAACCAATGAACATTCATACTAATGCTCTCTCTCTCTCTCTCTCTCTCTCTCTCTCTCTCTCTCTCTCTCTCTCTCTCTCTCTCTCTCTGGTTGTATTTGTCTGCTGATGACATGTATTTGTCAGCCTCACGTGGCCAATCCGCCAGGGGCTTTTTTGCACTGGCAGATTCTTCTGGTCCCAGGCTAATACCATGTGGTTTTGTCACAGTTTCAGGCTTGTTGACACAAGACAAATTGTGTGTGTGTGTGTGTGTGTGTGTGTGTGTGTGTGTGTGTGTGTGTGTGTGTGTGTGTGTGTGTGTGTGTGTGTGTGTGTGTGTGTGTGTGTGTGTGTGTGTGTGTGTGTGTGTGTGTGTGTGTGTGTGTGTGTGTGTGTGTGTGTGTGTGTGTGCGCACCAATGACTAGTCTAAACTAAGTATGCACCCCCACCTAGGTGTAGGGCATTAAGCAACTAGTCGACCTTGTTGGTACTAGTTGACTAGTTGATAAGAAGAAAATAAAATAAAAGTTTATTTAATTTTTTCCCGATTTTGTAGGCCTCAAGATCAGGTAGATTATAGTTATAGTCACCATGTACACAGTTTTTCAATGTACAAATATGTATTTCCAAAAAATAAATGTTAATTTTTTTAATTTATTTTATTTTTTACATAATAGGTAGTTAAACAACTAGTCGACTAGTAAACTAGGCAACTAGTCAACTAGTAAAAATGACTAGAAGTGAATGCCCTAGGTGTGTGATTATACGTGTGTGTGCAGCGAGGCTAAGCCATACTCTGTATATGTGTCTATAGAGATATTATTACACATTGTAATTTGAAGTCTTATGTGTACAGGTATGTGAATGGGAGGACGTACATGGAGGATGTTGCAGACGCTCTAGAAGAAGCAAAAGAAGAGATCTTCATCACTGACTGGTGGTACGTGTGTGTGTGTGTGTGTGTGTGGGTGTGGGTGCTTCCATATTGAGCCCAATGTATGTTTTGGTGGAAAAATGCTTTCAATCCATGCAGCGATTTGGTCCCATCGCCATGGTACATAAATGTGTCGTCTCCGATACCCTTTAATAGCTATTAGGGATGTCCCGATCACGTTTTTTGCTCCCGATCCAATTCCGATCATTTTGAGTATCCGCCGATACCGATTTTTCCCGATTCGATATTTATATTTTTATACACACTTTTTATAAACACTTATGCCATATCACAATAGTACAATATCCAAAATCACAGACAATATCCAGTCTAATATCATGATATGGATACTAGATTAGTATATTATACTAATATACTGTATTGATACTAGGGATGTCCCGATCACGTTTTTCTGCTCTCGATCCGATTCCAATCATTTGAAAATGACGATCACGCGATCGAATCGGGACAACCCTAATAGCTATGTGTTCCAACTTCCTGTACCTGGTACATTGTTATTTAAACAATATCTTGGACCCCTATGGGTCCATTTGGTTCCATTTGTACACTCTCAGACTTAAATGGTGGGTTTTACTGTGTAGGATGTCCTGTCCGCACTCCTGAGTGATGAGAGAGCTCATTCTGAACATGTCTGATCAGGTAAACACGACTGACTACCCCAGAGCAATAACAGGGCTGTTGTTGTAGTAGATGAGGACGGAGTGAAGAGATCTTTTCAGCAGTTGGATACAGACGGTTAAGGCTGTGTGAGACATTGTAGCACCTTTGCCTTCTTCTAAATAAATTATTCCTCTTTCTTTTCAGTCCCCCAGTGTTCATTTTACATATAAGGGTTAATCCTCAGATCTAAATGAACACAGAGGATTTAGCAGTGCAAGTGTAGACTTTGGGAAAGGCTGATAAAAACAGCCAGGCATCTTAAAAGAGCCAGACAGCTACGCAGTGTAATTAGATAGAGAACAAGGCACCCTTAAGCCTTTCCTCCAGGAACCATAAGGAAGAGATGTATTCATCTCTTTGGAATGCTTAAGAGCACAAAAATACTTGATCCACCATTGTTCTTTGAGCACTTGGCAATTCAATCCTTGTGTGTTAAGAGGAACCTAGAGATCGAGTTATCACCTCACAAACAATGGCATCCATATCAATCAATCAATCTCCCAAATACTCTGTTACACACTGTTGTTAAGCAGCGTTTTGCAAAGTTCATATCAAAGTATCTCATCATCATCTCTGTCTGTGAACTGGTAAAGCAGTGCGGAAATGGGTAGTTATTGTTATACAGGTTAATCAGTATGCCAATATTAAAGCCTAAATCACTAACCAAATAACCGTTGACATCCCTATGGATGACGGGTGGAAACAGTTCGATATTTTTTGCTTTTGATACGTGACAGTAGGTATTGCTTGCCTAGCCTAGCGGCAATGGCGTGAACAGATTGTTTCTGGGGTGTGGAGTGAACTTGATGACCCAGTGTACTAGTCACTACCATACATAACATGGTTACCCTCAGCTCCTGGGTTACTTTTTGGCTCTAGGTATTACAATGTTAGTACTGGCTCTAGTTACAGTTTCGTCCACACACCAAGAATAGATACCTGGCACACTTGACACTACTGGTGCCTCCAGTCCGGAGAACTTCTCTCTTTACAAATATACTGCCACACCCTTGCACCCCTCTCTTCATCCCCATTCTCTCAATCCCACCCTGCCTCTGTTTTCTTATTTCTTCTCTGTCTCTTTCTCTCTCTCCCCTTGTCTTGTCTTTTCATTCAGTCACTTGTCAGCATGTCTTTGTCTGTTTTGCTCTCTCCATCCATTCTTTTCTATCTGCCAGGGGTTGTGTTACTCATTTGATTCTTTTGAGGAATGAATAGACTTGTCACCCAATACACTGTGCACGCTGTATCTCTGTGTTTATTTGTGGGTGTAGAGGAGGGTGTGGTTGGGAGGGAGTGTAGGCAAATGATAGTGTCTCCTCTATTAAATAAGGATAATGATCTAAACAGCTTTCTATACTGAAGGCGTTTCTTTACATCCCCCTTCCTGGTTCTGTCGCTTTCTTTCTCTTTTCTGTCGTTTACTGTATATTGCATACCACTGTAGTGTAGACATAATCACAGTGTTTCCTTCCAAGCTGTCATAGTCGTTGGTTTGATCAATGGCTTGTATTTGAAATTTGACACAATGGTGTGATTCTATTTACTTGTTCTTGCGAGTGTAACTTGAGCCGTAATAGTTTATGGTTCCCCAGAGCCGAATGTGAGGCTGTTGAGACAAGACATCATTAGGCTACTTAACCAGGGAAATGTCACTCAGTGTAATGTTAGTCATTGGCATTGTGACAGCACTGGACACCACATGTGACTGTACTGTGTACAGTACAGTAATGGGAAGAGTCCCTCTGCTTTTAATCATGTCAAACACAACTTACTGTCAACAGAATACCTGAGAGTAGAACAGGTGTCACGTTTTCAGTATAACAAGTTTGTTTTCTCTTCCAGGCTGAGTCCAGAGATCTTCCTCAAGAGGCCTGTGGTAGAGGGAAACAGATGGAGACTTGATTGCATCCTCAAACGCAAGGCAGTAAGTATAAGACATGATATAGGAAAAATTATCTTGAGTTATTTTCTGAATAATGATGGTAATCGGGACTTTTGACATTTCTTTAATGAGCTTTAATTAAGATTGTTTAGTATACAAGTTGCCAGAGAGATAAGAAAGGGGGGATACCGTGGGTGAGGACATACAGCAAGAGCACTGGTCTGGATTCAAACCCAGAGCACTGGTCTGGATTCAAACCCAGAGCACTGGTCTGGATTCAAACCCAGAGCACTGGTCTGGATTCAAAGAGCACTGGTCTGGATTCAAACCCAGAGCACTGGTCTGGATTCAAACCCAGGCCAGTTGCGAGAAATACTTTAGCCTTATTTATATGGCATGCATGACTTCTGAGTAATATTTTCCATTCTTCAAAGCACATACCATTTTGACATGGATATACTGCAACCTCAATGTCCGCCATGTCTCTCTGCACACAGCAACTGGGCGTGCGTATCTTTGTGATGCTGTACAAGGAGGTGGAACTTGCACTGGGCATCAACTCAGGCTACAGCAAGAGGACCCTCATGCACATGCACCCTAACATCAAGGTAACACTGTGACACATATACACATGCACCCTAACATTAACCACTTAAAAACCCATATGGTCTCCTTTGTGTCTAAGAGTCTCCTTTGTGTCTAATCATACACATGCACCGTAGGAATAATGTCCTCAGATATGGCTACAATGTCTTCAGATATTGTATAGCAGCAGCAGTAATAATACAGCATTTGATATTTCATGGTTTTGTTAAACTTAAATCACCCCATGTTCATTTGCATAAGCCATCTTGAATATTTCATCCCCTAGGCGTTGCCAGAATAATTCAACTTTATTTGGTAATTGTTTTGATGTACTATTATAACTTCTCAGGTTCAAAGGTCACTAATGGGCTTGTGTTCAGCCAAATTAGCTATAATTACATGAAAAACACAGCTGTTGTATATTTTTTATTTTAATTTAGGTGTCACTGATCTAAAAACATTTTCCACCACAGAGCAGTTGCTCAATATCACTTTGACAGGACACAGCTGTTTGTGTATCAAGATAAGGAGGGCAACAATGAATGCAGAGTGATAATATGTTTATTACATACGCATAGCCTCATTTATCAACAAAGACAACAAAAATTGTACAGTAATTGAATAAATTGATAATTGATTCACATTGTTGTCAAAGAAGGGAACTACCCTGGTGAACAGAAAATGTGACAGTAGTCCCGCTTAACCCCATTCCCAGTTTACCACCTCACAAGAAATGAGACCCTGGAAAACAACTGCTGCTGAAAATGTCCAGGACGTACAGGTTAATAAGTTGTTATCCAGCCAACCGGAACTTAATGTCCCTAGAGCTATATTATATCTAGAGAACAGCCACGCTATTCACTTTAATGGAAGTTGCTCAGTGGCGTTTGGAAGGACCCGGAAGAATGGCGATCATCATCATAATTTTTCGACCACGATCGAGATCGATTTCACAATATTACGCCAGACTTCCCGGTCCTTCATTGCCATCCACAGTTCCTGCTTATTACTGATGCCTGTGTCCCTAGCGATGACATCAGGGAACGACAGTTTTCTACCTCTGGTCTGCTTTGAGGCAGGACTCCAGAGAAGAAGGGAAGATATAACCTCATTGTCAGCTATGTAGCAGTGGCCGGCAAACTGTATTCTTCTGGATCGGACTAGTGAAGAAACACGGGGAAGGTTGCCGTATATTAGATTAGTCGATGGGTGGCTCTTCCAAGACAGATTTTGCGCTCTCATTAGAAGGCGGGTGTAAGTGCCATCCAACCGTTTCTCTACTTTCTTTGAAAGTGTCCATGTCTCGGATCCATAGAGTAGAAACGGTTGTCCTAAATATTTTTACTTTTAACATCTTACTAAGCTGGGATGACCAGATCTTATGCATGTCATTGCAGGCTGACCAGGCCATACCCTTCCTAGTTTGAAAGTCGACGAAGGACGAAGTCTTCCGCGTAGTACCCCTTGAGCGTTGATATGATTGGTTGCCTCCTGTCATAGTATCCCTTGCGCTGTTCTTGTGGTACCTCTCACGTCCTTCATGCATAAATGTAACCTGGGCCTGCCCGCCTGCAGTACCAGGTTTTGACCAATAGCACGGTGAACACAGCAACATATTGGTATTACAACCCAGTCTAGGGCAACCTTGGGTCGCAACATTAAAATGGACTCCCTTAGCCGCAATTTGCAACTCTAGATTTTTTTATAATGGGATGAATCTAGAGTTGCAATACCCTCCATTGACTCCCCACTCATCCAATTTGGTTTGCGATCTGCTTGTCTTAAACGACGTTAAACTCACCAACATTGCAGCTGTAATCCAAGCTTGAATTATCCTCTTTCAATCTGCCGAGCTTGTTTTTCATAAAAATCCACCGCAAATTGCGGCTAGGACTCCCTCCTACCCAGTTCCCAATTCAGCCAGGCCACACATGGTTAAAATCCTATGGCTGTAGGATTTATTCAAGATAAAATGCATTTACAGGGTACAATACCTCAGGGTGGGGACCATAACACAAAACAGAACTCCTAACAAACAACGGAAATCAAAATACAATGTTGACAAAAAGAGGTCACCCACCCCTACATACCGAATACAGAAGGAAGGACATCAGAAGGACTGACAACAGGCAGCTTTATAGGTGAGCCTGGTCAGAGGAGCCAATCACCAGCAAGGTCCACCGGCACCTGGTAGTTAGCATTCAATAACATTCATACACCACTCCACTAGTCTACTCACACAAGCTGGCAACCACTCACTCAATCACTACTCATCCCACATTCACCCCAGCTGGTCCTCTATCAGTCACTCCTCACTCATTCACACAAACACTGAGGGAAAAAGACAGAGCACCACAGGAATATACACATTATGACCCACAGGGCCATAACAATTGGTCTGCAGCTACTGCTACCCCGATCTACAAGCTCAAAATCACTCATGGCAAATAAACCCTGTGATAAAAGTCTGTGTCCGTTGGCGTGTGTGTCTTCCAGGTGATGCGACATCCAGACCATGTCTCCTCCTCCGTCTATCTGTGGGCGCATCACGAGAAGATCATTGTCATCGACCAATCGGTGGCATTCGTGGGCGGGATCGACCTGGCGTACGGTCGCTGGGACGACAGAGAGCATCGGCTCACTGACGTGGGAAGCGTGACACGCTCTGTGGCCCAGGAGATGGTTAGACACACGCACATTGTTTTGAATTGTAAAATCATGTAGAGCAGGTAAAAAAAATTGGGTGAAATTTGTTTTTGTGCACATTTCCCATAGTGTCATTTTTTCCAAGAAAAACGGAGAAAAAGAGAGGTGGGGGTAAGGAGGTCAAGGCAGGAAAAGAAAGACAGTATGTACTAGTGTAGCCAACAGTTGGAGGTGGCAACCTAAGCATGACAGTGTCGGCTTTGTGAGAAAATACACTGGGCGTGGACAAATGAAATAAAAAATTAAACCTACGCCCTTGGAAAGAGAGGAAGAGAGAGTGACACACACAAGTGACAACAAGTATATGCCTGTGGGCCTGAATACTAATAATACATTATACCATTATGTTAACACATCTGATATCCTCCATGTCCTCTTCTCTTCTTTTTTTTTATTCTTCTCAGTCTGGCTACGCCAACACTCCCTCCAGTAAGGGCGTGTCCTCCTCCGACGGCGTCTCCCATAGCAACGGTCAGGGGGCGGCGCCCTGCGACGCGGTGGACCTGCCAAAGCTAAAGGGGATTGGTCGGACCAGGAAGACCCGCTTCACCCTGAAGCGCCTGCATAAACCCACTCTGCGGCACACAGACAGCGTCAGCAGCGTGGACAGCACAGGTCTGTGCGTTAGGGCATTCACTTCTAGTCATTTTTACTAGTTGACTAGTTGCCTAGTTTACTAGTCGACTAGTCGACTAGTTGTTTAACTACCTATTATGTAAAAAATAAAATAAATTAAAAAAATACACTTTTTTCTTTTCTTTTTTTGGGGGGAAATAAATATTTGTACATTGAAAAACTGTGTACATGGTGACTATAACTATAATCTACCTGATCTTGAGGCCTACCAAATAGGGAAAAAAATAAAAAATAAAAAAAATAAACTTTTTTTTTTTTTTTTCTTATCAACTAGTCAACTAGTACCAACAAGGTCGACTAGTAAACTAGTCGACTAGTTGCTTAATGCCCTACTGTGCGTGTATGTGTGCGTGCGTTCATGCGTGCACGTGTGTAAGTGAGTGATGCAAATGGAGAATATACTGTATTTATGTATCTTACACATGGCCTGTGTGTGTGTTTAGGGAGTGGTTCAGTGCGGAGCCTGAAAACAGATGTTGGAGAGTTGTTGGGGAACACTCGTTTCTGGCATGGAAAAGACTACTGCAACTTTGTCTACAAGGACTGGATCCAGCTGGAGAAACCCTTTGATGGTGTGACATACGCACAGGCACACACACACACACACACACACACACACACACACACACACACACACACACACACACACACACACACACACACACACACACACACACACACACACACACACACACACACACACACACACACACACACACACACACACACACACACAGATATACTGTATCAAATCCAAAGACACATATACATTATATCTCTGCTGTCCGGAGGAAACCTCATAACTCCAAAATGTTCATTTTTCAGGAAATGAAAAATATATTTTTTTAAGGAAATGAATAAAACCTTATATTTTTTTAAATGATGCAATACTGCAGGGTTCCCCAATAGGCGGCCCGCGGAGCGCCCCCTGGTGGCCCGCGGGAGAATTTATATCTGGGGGGTCCCAGATATAAATGGCATTAAATGGGGGTCACTAGCCTATGCATGTCAAACTGGGCATCCTTTTCAAATGGGGTCCTGCCCTGAAAATGAATTTTCAGGGCAAGACCTCGACCTCACGCGTGCGGACTCGGCCCCCAGCCTGGTACCCTAGTCAAAATATGGCCCTCGAGGAAAATTAATTGGGGAACCCTGCAATACTGCCTCATCAAAGTTGGTGTTGTGACTTTAGATATTGTCAATTACTTGCATGAGAAGGAGAGAGGTGGTGGAGTTAGTTGTTTTAGCAGACAGTTTGAGGGTCCATGGAGTTGAGAGGTTTTGTCCAATGCGTTTTTTACTACTTTCTATTGGTTCAACGTAAAGGTTGTTCAATAGCACTGATTTATGGAGAAAATGTTGAGTTATGAGGTTTCCTCCGGACAGCAACGATATCCAAAAACACTTGAACATGTAATACACAAATAACTCTAGCACGCACGAACATCTATATAAATGCACCATTTACACACACACACACACACACACACACACACACACACACACACACACACACACACACACACACACACACACACACACACACACACACACACACACACACACACACACACACTTTTATTTGTGTTATTTTCTCAGCATGCTGATGAGCTCAACATTTCCCATACACCAGTCTGTTGGAAATTAAGCATCATCATGTGGAAAGCTGGTCTTATACTGTATCGTGTACAGTAGACTCCTGGGGCTCTATTTTCGTCCCCTTATACCTAAACTATTTTGCTTACCTTTTTTAAACATTTTTGAATAGTTAAAATAGCTCATCTACATCGACACGTGAGCTTGTATTGGCTTTTGGATTGGATTTTAACTATTCAAATATGTTTTTCAAAATAGTACAAAAAGGCAAAGAGGTTTAGGGATAAGGGGTTTAGCATGGACGACAATAGAGCCCTTTTCCTCTCACCCCCCCATTCCTTCCCCTCCACCTTTCTTCTTCTTCTTTTCATCCCTTCCATCTCTGACACTACTAAATCAAATCTCTCTTTCCTTCCTTGTACTCCCCACTTTCTGCCCCCTCTCTCTCTCTCTCTCTCTCTCTCTCTCTCTCTCCCCCCCCCCCCCCCCCAGACTTCATTGACAGGCACACCACGCCTCGAATGCCCTGGCATGACATAGCCTCAGTGGTCCATGGCAGAGCAGCCAGGGACGTAGCCAGACACTTCATTCAGCGCTGGAACTTCACCAAGGTTCATTAACATTTTTGATTTGATTTCTGTAAATAGATATTTGTGTCCGATGTCCCACAATGTGTGCTTTAGCAAGGCACTGAACAGTTTTATACTGTGTATGTATCTCTGGATAGGAACATCAGCTGCTTTTAAGCACACCCACAAGACCCACTTCTACACCCTTGCTTTAATTTATCTTTTAATTTTTTGTTATTCATGTCCTCACTGTATTGCATTACTGCTCTTGTTTTTTAATGTTTATGCCTTGCTTTTCTTTTCTTTTTTTTTCTCCATTGCTCTGTAAAGCACTTTGAGCTGCATTTCATGTCATGAAAGGTGCTATACAAATATAGCTGTATTATTATTATTATTATTATTATTATTATTATTATTTACATACATAGGTTTGTTGTCCTATTTAGTTTGTAGTTCTCTTAGTGCCCAAATTCCTCGACCTTACTTGGAGTACTCTTGTTGTTTTTACAATAGGCATAGAATTATTCTGACCATGTACTTTGTATACACAGTATACCAACCAACCCCCTCTTACAGTATCTTGAGTCCTTGTTCTGAAGTGAGCAATTAATTGAACTAAAAACACATTCCACTTGCCAAGAGTTGCACTTTTTCCACAGCGCTCTCTCTCTGTCTCTCTCTCTCTGCCTCTACTACTTGACATTTTTCCCTACTCTCCTTTACACTCTCTCTCTCTTCCTCTCAGATCATGAAACCCAAGTACCGTTCTCTCTCCTACCCATACCTGCTGCCTAAATCTCACACCAGTGCTGATGAACTGAGCTATAAGGTGCCCAATTCTGTCATCACCAAAGTGCAGGTGAGAAAAGACGACCAGTGCTTCACTTATGCACATGAGAGGATGTGCTTTACTGTCATTAATGGCACGCCTGCGTTGCTGCAGGAACGAGCTGATAGGCGAGTTCCGTAGGCAGTGCAGAATTAAACGCACATCCTCAATTGTAAATAATATTGCGATTATACAACAGTTACCCTAACACAAACTCAATTTCATTGTAACTAAGATATTCGATAAAAAATATCATAATTGTTTTAATGACCGATATCGCCACTACGACCAAAAATGTCCCTGAGAATGGTTAGCTTAGCCACCCAGAAAGCTCAGCTGATTTTAATGTTTTTATTAGGTGTCATCCATCATGCTCGTTTAAGCACGGCTAGATGGTTGTTTCAAACAATCAGATTGCTTCCTCGAAACGACCTGTTGTATAACTTTGCTTCTGTGTGTATATTATGTACTTGTGTGAGTGGGATAAAATGAGAGTGTGATAGTTGATTTCTGGGCCAATATATTACATAATCATCTTGCAGTTGAATCTTGACGCTTGGGAAATTATTTTTAGCCTGATCTTTTCAATACAATTCAATGTTCTTATAGTGCCAATTCACAACAAGACACTTGAGTGCGGTCGCCGGTCAATAACTTTTAATTGCAACGTTTTGGTCAAGGACCTTCTTCAGGCATGATGCTCGAAGAAGGGCCTTGACTGAAACGACAAAAACGAAATCATTTCATATTAATATTGGCTTACGGGAGTGTTTTTTCTAACTTCATTGGCATCAGGTGCAAATATATATGGGCACAAAAGGGGGCATACCCAAATTTTGGCATATACTGATGACATCAGAGATCTCCATAATGGACATATTGGTCAGATCAGCGGTGCGACGTAGGAGTGAGGACCTCTAGTGTATATTTATTCTTTGTGTGGGTGTTTACATTATTTGACCTACAGTGTATGTACGTACAGTATAATACTCCAACACACCTGACACAACGATTTTATTCAGGTGTGCAAAAGTCTTTTGATTGCCTCTTATTACTAAAACACATGCAACTGACCTACCACCAACATTGTGCTGTTTTGTTGTCTCCACCAGGCCGAAGGCATGGGGAGAGAGTATGTTTTGCACTCCGTCCATGTGTGTGTGTGTGTGTGTGTCCGTCCGTCTGTGAACAGCTAATCTCCGGCACCGTTAACGCGGTCGATGTAACATTTTGCACACACACTCCCTGGATGCCAACGATGAACCTCTGCCCCAGAATTTCCAGAACGGCCTGTTATAGCGCCACCAGGAGGCCGCTTTGTGCAAAACAAGTTTTTGGACAGTACACCTACAGATTTTGTCCAAACATCACGCAAATTGGTACACAGTCTCTCTAGAGCCATTCTTTCAGATTTCTCAGACTCCATCCTAATTGGCTAAGATTGGCTTCTAAAGTTTGCAGGAGTGCTCAGTTTCAAACAAAATGCTGCAAATCATGGACACATTGTGTGATTTCCGTGAAATTGTGCACGCACATTCCCACTAGGCCGAGGAAGAAATGCCACGTGAACATTTTCAACTCAGCCTCATGGTGGCGCTATAACTTGCCGAAAAGTGTTTTTACCTAACTGCACGGATCTGTGGATAACTTTGTATGCCAACTCCCTAGAGGCCAAGGAAAAACCTTTGCCTGGAATTTTTCATGGCGAGACATGGCCAAAGCATTTCCGGGGGTCCCCAGCCAAAAACGTTGAGAACCCCTGTTGTAGACCACAACATTGCCTCTTATTCCTGTAGGCCAGTGGTTCCCAAACTGTGGTGCGTGCACCCCTTCTAGGGGGTGCGCAACATGAAAAGGCTAATGGTGGTGCTATGGTTTTATGCCAATATATGGCAAGTATATGCAGAATATAGCCTACGCTGCATATATATGCCATATTCAGGTTCATATATGTTTATATATAGGAAATATATAGCTTATGATAATTTTATTTCCATGTGGGGGGGTGCGTCAGCTAGGTCAGGAGGTAACAGGGGGTGCATGGCCAAAAAGGTTTGGGAACCGCTGCTGTAGGCCAAGCCTTTTATTACTATATTATCTTTTACTCAATTCTTCAAAGTAAACCCATAAAACTATATACTGCCTGTTTACTTCTCCATGCAGTGGTTGCAGCACATATACTGTTGTGTTAATTAGTAACACCAGTTGTTAAACAAATGTACACCTACAGTATGTACATACATAATACGTTTGTGTTGTATGTGTTGTAACTATTGCATAGCTCTGTCTGTGTGGATAGGTTATAAAGCCATAAAGATTATCTATTTTATGTAGAAGTGTCACTGTTTGCCCCTGTGTCCATAGCTTATTTGTCTACAGATACAGTAGGTGTGATGAGACGTTATTTTTTCAGAATAGCAGAATCTATCTTGAGAGATGAGTGGTGTTGTAGTAGAACTCATCTCTACCTCCGTCTGTGTGTGTATTAGGTGCTGCGGTCGGCTGCAGACTGGTCAGCTGGTATTAAATACCATGAGGAGTCCATACATAATGCCTACATCCAGGTTATTGCCAAGAGCAAGCACTTCATCTACATAGAGGTAAATGACATGCAATATTATTACAGCATAACTTGATCAACTTGGTATTATTCTTAGGTGAATAGTATGAGTACAATTATATAATATTTATTTTCCAATGCCAATCCAAATAGTTTATCAACTGTTGCTATGCAGGTCAAGCTTCCGCCACCTCATAGCTGGCAATGTTACAGTTGGAGGCCATCGATATTGTCCTTTTCTTTTTGCTGAGGTTTGCGTGATCTGCGCAAAAGGACAGTTAACCCATTTTGGGCGGGAACCCCTTTTGGTGTTTTAAACATTGTTATAATTTAGCTATTGAAAAATAGCAGATCTACAAGCTCATAGCGCGCCACCGAGTGGCGCGCTACGAGCTTGTAGGTCTGCTATTTTTGAAAAATCGTGAAAATATTTATTTCAGAAAACTGGAGGATTTAGAAGGATTTTTTAAAATTTTGAGGTCAGGCCTAAATGGGTCAAATGATAAGGGACAATATCGGTGGCACCCAACTGTACACGGCTTAATGTCGGGAAAGTAACACGCCTGATCCACCCTTGATCTAATGACTTACCGTGCAACATGAAAACTCCTGTCGGGTAGTTGTTAAAAGTTGATTTCTCCCTCTGTCATTTCCTCGTATTCCTAGTTTATTTAAATAATGTCATGCAATTTGTCCACTGCATAGCCTACTGCAGGCCTGGTAGACCAGATTTAGAAGACATTTTGATTCTCTTGCTACTGAAATGATGGATTATTTATATGGAGAAATCCCGTCATTTAACATGCATCTCGAAGGGCTAATTGGCCTCTGGGGTTAAATACAATGATTGTGCTCTGCTTGCCTCAGAACCAGTTCTTCATTAGCTGTGCTGACAACAGGACCGTCTACAACAAGATAGGCGATGCCATCATCGAGAGGATCCTCAGAGCACACAAGTACGTCCCTTTGTCTGCACCCATTTGTTTGTATAAGTTATTTTAAACCTTCTCTCTTTGATGTGATGGACAAACTACACTCAGAACTCATCTGTTGTGCTACAATTTTATGTTTATGTGCCACACTGGTAATGTAGTTATGACATAACATAACTGTTATGTAGCTTTTGTCAAGCTTTTTGAAGGCTACATCATTCGGAAAGTAGTGAAGCTACTACACAAGCTTCTCAGAAATGTTTTTAAGCTAGTAGCGTACGGTTGTACCAACTTATACCCAACACTGTGTGCCAGCCACTGCAGCCAGTGTGTGATTTACTGTGAGCGAAAGGGAGGGAACAAAATAGAGATAGATAGAACTATTGCTACACAGTGTGGTTGGTTTGTCTCACTGTGCGTGTGCGTGTGCGTGTGCGTGTGCGTGTGCGTGCGCAGGGAAGGTAAAAAGTACCGTGTGTATGTCGTAACCCCCCTGCTGCCTGGGTTTGAGGGCGACATCACCACAGGAGGCGGCAATGCCCTACAGGCTGTCATGCACTTCAACTACAGGTTAGAAGCATCATAAGTCCACATTCATGAGGACTTATATTTAGAAACATCATGAGTAGAATTAAAGGCGGAAGTAATTGATTACGCTTTGTTCTTTCTTTCTATTATTTGATAATCTGTTCAATTCTTTCTTTTCAGTTATATTCAACTGTACATGGTTTTCCTCTCTTCTCATTCTCATGGGTAATTATTTACTCCAGCTGATTTTAATAAATCTCTCTTCCACCAGAACCATGTGCAGAGGAGAATACTCCATCATCTCGCAGCTGAAGAGGGAGAGTAAGTTCGGTCCACGGTCAGTGTGTCCTGTCTTCTTGTCCTGATTGCTCCATTATAGCTCTCATTTACTCCCTGTCTGCTCACCCATGCCAGCATGCAAAGACTGGTCTGTTATCTGTGCTTTGTCATAGAATGGTGGTGCTTAATGTATGATCTACATTACAAGCTCATGTGTCGCAAATCAATGTGACTGTTTTTGCCTATTGGCCATTTTTGTCACATCACAACATGATTTTCTAGCAATCAACACCATAGTATGAATCTAGGGTATGCGTATGCATAAAGTGAGTGGCAAAGTGATTTTAACATATAATGCAATCCGATATGGGCTGTCAAGGCCAGAACACTCAGTAGGCGTTCCCGTATAACTTCCGTCTTCCGGGTATGATGATGATTGATGTTACACCCCTACCCTCTATTAAGCATTGCTTTGTAATGCACATTGTACATTTCATCTGCTTACTCATTATTTGTGCCCTTATGGGAACTGGAAATAATTGGTAAATAACTCTTTCAGTGGATGATCACTGGATGAACTACATCTCATTCGCCGGGTTGAGGACCCATGCTGAGTTGGAGGGACGGCTGGTCACGGAGCTCATCTATGTTCACAGCAAGATGCTCATTGCTGACGACAACACGGTCATCATCGGTGGGTCTCTCTCTCTCCCTTTCTCACTCGTGTTGGGACTGTATCACTGTGATCAGAGTGTGACGTAAATGTATGCTCTCAACTTGCAAAGAATCATTGTCATTTGCTCTACTTTCTTCACTCAGCATCATGCATGTCTCTCTGCATTCAGTGATGCAGATTTTGGGAGTCAATAAACACTTTCCTGGGGTTTTTATGTGGGTAATATGTGTTTTTAGATATTTTAGTATTTCAAAGTGTCCATGATGTCATGGACACTGGGCTCACTTCCTTCCTGGACTACAATTCCCTTACTGTTCCTCCTTGTGGTTGGGGGATGGGCTGTCTTACTGAGAACATGTAGTCCAGGAAGGAAGTGAGCCCAGTGTCCATGACATCATGGACACTTTGAAATACTAAAATATCTAAAAACACATATTACCCACATAAAAACCCCAGGGAAGTGTTTCTTCTCCCAAACATCCCAAACATCATTAAAATAAGATCTGGTTGCAAAAGGGGTGAAGTGGCCCTTTAACTGTTGTGTTGTAACACAGCCTCACAGTGCCCTCTGCTGGCCAGTCTATGACATCAGCCATCTATGACGCCAGTCTGTCTCTGTATTTGGGCAACCTTTCAGACTAAAACCTGACTTCCATTTACTTCTAGTATAAAAATCACACCCGTGTGAAGTGAGGGGCGCTCTTATCATCATACGTCATCATACATCATCTGGCCAATCACAATTTGCGTCCTCACTTTTGTCTTCAATGTTTGTGTTTACACACTTTTGTCTTCAATGTTTGTGTTTACACAAACCCTCAAAGCTGGACATAGGAGGGGCTAGCACCCCTCAAAAAGTAAAAAAATAAATAAAGTATAACATAACATGAATTATGATTTTCCCCATTAGCCCCTTGATGAATTTAATACATACAGTATGATCACAAAACCCTCAGGGCTTTCTATGTTATCCTTTTAGCGTTATTTGTACTTTTTGCAAACTGTTAATAAAGTATTCAATCAATCAAACAGACAGACACACATGCACAGACCCTCTTCTAGACTTGGCCCCTGGGGGTGCCGCGCCGAGCTTGTCCTGTCAAAGTGTCTGTGAGCAAGAGGATGATCTCCCTCACAATCATTCATGCACTGTAAATGTAGTGTAATAAACATCCAATGTGTGTTCCAGGCTCTGCCAACATCAACGACAGGAGCATGCTGGGTAAGCGTGACAGCGAGGTGGCTGTGATCGTGGAGGACTCGCAGAGCGTTTCCTCTGTGATGGACGGGGAGGAGTACCGGGCCGGACCCTTTGCACTGCAGCTCCGCCTCGAGGCCTTCAGGTGTGTGTGTGTGTGTGTGTGTGTGTGTGTGTGTGTGTGTGTGTGTGTGTGTGTGTGTGTGTGTGTGTGTGTGTGTGTGTGTGTGTGTGTGTGTGTGTGTGTGTGTGGGGGGGGGGGTTGGGTCACAGACAGTGGTGGAAAAAGTACACAATGTTTTACTTAAGTAAAAGTATCAATACTGCAATGTGTAAATACTCTGTTATAAGTCAAAATCCGGAATTAAAATGTTACTTGAGTAAAAGCACGTATTGGTATCAAAATGTACATAAAAGTACCAAAAGTAGAAAGTAAAGTACTCACTATGCAGAATGTCCCATTTCAAGTTTTCAAATGTATAAAAATACTTTGAAAATATTAGATCTACAAGCACAAATGCGTCACATTGTGAGCTTGTAGATCGGCTATTTTCAAATGGCCGGAATGTATATAGGGCTGAAGTGGTTAATGTGTGTTAAAGTAACTAGTAACTAAAGTTTTCAAATAAATGTAAAGAAGTAAAAGCACAATATTTGCCTTTGAGATGTAAATAGCTGAAACTTTTACTTAAGTACAGTACTTAGTTAATGTACTTAGTTACTTTACACCACTGTGTGTGACCACTGTGTGTGACCACTGTGTGTGACCACTGTGTGTGACCACTGTGTGTGAGTGTGTCACACAGCACAATGTGTTCACCACTTGAAACCTAGATTCCTTATTCTGGGCTGGGGGAACAATGACATGCTCTGAAAATAGCCTATCTACGCTATTTTCAGCAAAGAGATTTGCTGTATAGAGGGGGAAAGAGCGGACCAGGTACAGAGCTGACCCCAGTCAACAAAATGTCTTCTAAATCATGACAGTTTTCTGAATGTTTCTATATCAGTGGTTCTCAAACTATTTCATGTCAAGGACCCCCAGAATTATATGTAATTGGCCATGGACCCCCATCTGAAAATATTTTGTTCCAGGGACCCCCCAGAAGCAAAGATTTGAGTTAAAAACATTTGCTCTGGCCTGGGCCATGGCTCAGTGGTCCAGGCACCTTGGCTGGTAATCCAGTCTGGCAGTGTGCCGCGGGTTCGACTCGCGATCCCGACGGCCTTTACTGCATGTCTTCCCCCCATCTCTCTCCTCATTTCCTGTCAGCCTACTGTCTGTCCCTCCATAAAAAAAATATAAAATAAAGGCGAAAGCCACAAAAAAAAAACATTTAAAAACATTCACTCTGAAAGAATATATATTCAAAGATTTGCACCACATTTTCAAGAAACACCAAAAGGGGTTCCCGTCCTGAATTGGTTAAAGGGACAATAATTCAAGTACTATTGTGTTGCTTGCTACACCTAGGTAAAATAGCATTAGGATTTGTTGAACATTAGAGCACCAGATGCCTGAGATGTAAAGATTATTTCCATGACGGACTCTTCACCTGCGTGTAACTGGCAACTTGACGTCCAATTTATCCCCCTTCTCTGCTATGAGGTCTCTCAATCTTTTAAAAGCACATTCCAATGTTTGTGTTACTGTTGTATCCTTTCATGTCTTAGAGGTGTTTTGGAGGAGAGTGTTATTTTCTGGCCAGGATAGAATCATCTGGCGCCACTGGGTGTTTTCATAGGATGCCACCTGAGTGAATTTTTCAAAATTAAGCTACTTCAGGCATTGGTAAAGTTGTGTTGAGAAAATCATTGCCATCCATTTTCAACATGTCCTGCAGATACATAATGTAACATACCTACACGTTACACGCATAAAATAACACACACACACACACACACACACCGTGCGTGCGTGTGTGTGTTATTTTATGCGTGTAACGTGTATGTTACATTATCATTGTTTTTAGTTGAACAAGTGAACACAAGCACATGTCTAGTTGATAGAAATGATACAGGTATATATTTGCCCCTTATAGTGTTAGCTCAGTCGGTAGAGCTCTTTCACTATGGACAACAAGGTTCTGGGTTTGATACCGGGCGCAGTCAAGTCAGCATGTGAGTAGCATTGTTTGCACTGCATGACATGTGGTAAGTACTGGGAGCTGATGGTAGGTGTGGCACTCCACCTCAGCAATCCAATAGACAGAGGTCTAGCAAAATGAAAAGGGGATCAACGACACGTTCTAGGTTCTACTGTAGGTTTGATACAGACGATAAGCCATTCTGACCTAATTACATACTTACTGCCCCTTTTAAATACTCACTACTCATGGGAGAACCTTGTACAATTTGTTACATTTGGTAAATGTGAATCAGAGGTTTACATGGTCTTCTCTGGATTCATAGAATGTGTTAAAACATCCCGTCAGTAAATGAAAGATCTCTCTCTGTCTACTGAAAGATCTGGCTGTATATCAGTCTCTCTTGCTCTCTCTTTATGTATCTGCCTCTCACACTCTCTGAACAGGACTATCTTGGGTGGCCACAATGATACCAGCATCGATGTCTCTGACCCAATCAGTGACCGTTTCTACAAAGAAGTGTGGATGACCACGGCTGGACGCAACGCCACCATCTATGAGAAGGTGGGGCTAATGCAATGTCGAATTAAACCTCATGCTTCGCTGGCTGGTCTCAAACCTGTTGCTAATAAGGCTCGATTTAATTTCAACAGCCACAATTCTAATTGTGTGTGTGTGTGTGTGTGTGTGTGTGTGTGTGTGTGTGTGTGTGTGTGTGTGTGTGTGTGTGTGTGTGTGTGTGTGTGTGTGTGTGTGTGTGTGTGTGTGTGTGTGTGTGCGTGTGCGTGTGTTCCACTTCAGGTATTTCGGTGTCTCCCATCGTCCCTGGTGCGGAACATGTCTGAACTGGAGCAGTACCAGTCCACGCTAGGCCTGGCCCAATCCGACCCGGCCCGCGCCCAGGAAGAGCTGCGGAGGATCAGAGGGTTCCTGGTCCAGTTCCCTCTGGACTTCCTGTCTGACGAGAACCTCATGCCCTCCGTTGGAACCAAGGAGGCCATGGCCCCGACCGAACTCTGGACCTAAGGAACAAAACTGAAACCTAACCCTCTTATTGTTATGGCACGGTGCCACAGTAAGTAATGCCATTTGATTGTGGAATAGCGGTATATATGGGGTACTGTGGTGTATATTGGATCCCATGTACCTTCTGAAAGGATCTGGATGGATCTGATTTCGAAGCCAGGCTTTTTTGGATGCGTTTAGCTAGCAGGGATTGATGACTCCATTTTGCTGCTACTGGGACTAAATACACACAGTAGTTTCAGGTCATTAAGAATGTGTCTCGGCGGTGGGATATTATTCAAATCATCTGAGACAAGACAAACAAAGTCAATGATCTGAGGACGAAGAACGTGATTATTACTGCATGGAGACTGCACTCAAACTGTGGATGTGAAGGAACTTAAAAGTGAACTGTGAATTGATTATGAACTTGGGGTTTTGGGAATCAAACTATCAAACTGAATTTTTGCCAAAAAATTTGGTCTGCAGAGATTGTATAAGATGGATGGAACTAACTGTCTTAGAGACCTTGGTCCATAGTCTGGACGAGCCTGCATCTTGTCAAGCAGGTTTGAGGAAAGTACTTATCGGAATACTGAGCAGCAGCCAAAAGCAGAATACAGTAGGAGCTTTGGCCTTATCCATCAATGTCAAAAATTGCATCTCTAGCAAAGATAATAGAAATATGGCAATGAAGAATCCAGTTGTATTCAAGTAAACTAAATGACCAAACTGCTTTTACATTTAGGCATAGAACGCAGAAGTCAAGACATGGCAAGGACACTTTGACAGAACAGATGGCTGTTGATGGACACTGACTAAAACCTGTGATCAGTCAGTTACAGGACAGTCTCTTTAGACTAACACCCTGGGTAGATGTGTCAATATGCTGTAATATCTGTCTATAAAACAAAACCACACAAGCTTGGCCCCAATATACTGCAGATTGTAAAACTCAAACGTTTAGTTGTTAGTGAAAGACATCCCTGTGCTTGATGCATGCGAGCGTGTAATGCATGCTTGTGCTCCAGTGTTGTGGTTGTTGAACATAAGTTTGTAGAACGGTGATACTGAAGTTGTTTACCCTGTTTGTTATTTCACAACGGTGTTGGATATCAAAACTAGCTGTTTAATTTTTTGTGAAACAAATCGATTGTCCTACTTGATTAACTGTACTGCCGTAACTGCATTCACGGTTGCCATAATGCGTCTACCGATCTCATCTCTGAGTGTAAGGAAGAGGAAATATGAAGTTTAATTTCTGAGACCAGCAATGCAAGGCCACATGTCAAATCTACAATGCTAAACCTTTTTTTATACTTCATACGACTCCATTGCTTCATGGAAATTACGTCTCCAGTGAGCAAAACGATCGTAGGCCTATGGCTAAATAGAAATTATGAGTTAATGTGGTCTTTCCTAAGCATGGCATTCCGGGATCAGACAATCTGCTTGCTGCTGAAAATGGAATAATGAGTGTCTCCTCTTTCTCCAGCAGAGGGTGCTGGCTTCCTAAAAACAAAATCTATAGGTAGCAAACATGAGCTTTTGGATCATCTATTTTCAGGGTGCCACACTGCCTGGTGTGACAAAGTAAATGGAGCTTTAGTTGTTGTAAACCTGGGGTTCTCAACACCAGACCCTGGGGTTCTCAACACCAGACCCTACTGCTACTGTAGATGTTAGAACCACATGTAGGCTACTGCAGTTAATTGCATACACCTGCTGTGCCTGTTAATCCCTGATACGATGGGCAGAGTTGAAAACCACTGCTAATAGACATTGATGCTGCTTGTTCCTCTAGCACTGTGGCTTTTTACTCTGTGCAGAAAGAATGATCATTAACAACTGATTTTAACTGCGTTATTAAAATTGTACATGGTGGAAACTAAGAAAATGTTTGAATAACAACAAGGCTGTTTGAAAAGGTATATTTTTGGGGAAGAGCTGTTGTGCCAATCTGTTTAATTGAATTGAAAAGTCAGCACTCCATGAGTTTTAACTTTTAGACTATATGACTTGTTTTTTACATGACTAGGCACTAGGGAGTGCCTAGGGAGTTCCACCAATGTAGTGAAGCATACAATAAAACATATGATAAAAATAAAAATGCTTGTTGTCTAGGGGTGTAACGATACATTTTAACTGCTAAATACCATGCACAAAAATGTAGTATTGATACAATATATGATATTTTCATAGCAAAACGTTTCGATACTGATTATTTGCATTGCAAAACGATATGATATGATACATAGTCAATGTTGCTGTTTTCATTTCGATATACTTCGATTCTTGAAATTAAAATAGATTTTTCGATACAGTTACTATATCGTTACACCCCTATTGTTGTCAGCATACAGTAAAAACAGAAAATATTTTTTCAGAAGAAGAAAAGCCACTCTTTCTTCATGTCATGGCTTATAGAACCAGGCAGCATGTTGTCTTTTTACCCCCACAATGTTCTGTATTCTTAACCTGCAGACTAGGCAGGCCTGTTGCACATCAATTTAATGTCCGATATCCTTCGATGTTTTTATTTGTTTTATACTTAACTTATACTGTACATTCGTCTCCTCTATCCTACTGTACGATGTCCGTTTTGTGTTCTGTAACTCTGCTCCCATTAATCCAGTGCTTCCCCACATTACCAACCCTTTCTGGTTAGAGGTTTCTTTACTCCTTGTAATCTGTGCATAACATCACTCGTTTATGAGTTACCTTTTTGTACAGTTCTGTCAGTGTGTTGTTTTTTCTTTCTTTTTTTTCCTTTTTTTTTGTAAACTGTTTTTAAATGGTTTTGTAAACCATTTAATCACCAGTGTAACCCAAAATTTAAATGGATAATAAATTAAATCATGTTTAGATTTTAGGATTACAGATGGCAGTTGTTCATGAGGCCACTAGTTCTACTTGGGCTTTATTTGTGTAAAACAAGGCTTTTACAGCTCTCTGACGTGTATAGTGTGGCACTTGTGACACATTTGGAGTATAGCCAGTTTGTATTACTGTCATAGATCATTGGCGGTGGCCAAAAGGTTGACACTGACATTATCTTACACTTACAGCATCACAGACTAATTTATAGACACTTTATTTTCTAGCATTGCATACATACAACATTTGGGTCCCCCCAAAAAACCCTGATAAGAACCACTGCAGTGACTACAGTTTCTGAAACTAAGAAAAAAGGTCACTGACATACTGCTAACAGACTGTAGTACTTTTATTTATTTATTTTCTAACCTTTACTTTAATACTCAGGGGAGGTTGGCTGAGCACAAGTGCCCTTTTTCAGCAACACTCTGCTTCACAATCACGACACAAGTCACAAACCAGGGATTTTGGGCCTTTGGGGGTTTAGTGCCTTGCTCAAGGGCACTTCAGCAGTGTTGGGGGAGGGTAAGTGATGGCCATTCACTTCCGAACGTAGATCTTTCCTGCCGGTCAGGGGGCTCAAATCGGGAACCTTTCGGTCACAAGCGCACTCCTCTGTAATCTATACCAGGGGTTCTCAGCGTTTTTGGGTTCCCCGGATATCTCGCGACCCCCGCCCTGCCCCCCTTCCCCACCCCCAATATAAACTCACTGCAAAAATAACCTTTTAATAATAGAGAAAATATATCATAAATTAATACTGAAACCAGATCTAATCATTAAGGAAAGTTTATGCATGCACTATGTGTATGTGTATGTGTACTATGTAAACTCTTAATTTCTATTTCCCAGCCATTCAGTTGCAAAAAATTGAAAATATTTTGGGGACCCCCCCCCAAAATAATTTGGCGAGCAAAAAAAAAAAAAATCATCATGGGGGGGACTTTCAAATTGTTTAGGGACCAATTTCGAATTGCACTCGCCTGTAAGTTCCCTTTGAGAGCAGTTTTGAAGGAGTCTAGGCGGGATTCACATTTCTTAATGGCTGTTGGTAGGGCGTTCCAGTTCCACATTTTAGTGGCATAGGTCGGGAGACCCACACACCAACTCCCCCACCACCACCACACACACACACACACACACACACAGGTGAACAAACCTGCTGTCTGCGCTCTTTTCCAGAGAAGTGGCCTATACTATTCTCTCCTATGACACACCGCAGTAAAATAGTCAATGTTACTGAGAACACTCTTGGGTTTACAAAAATTCTCTATCCTGATTGGATAAAATTGGTATAACCTGACCTGAAAATGCATTTTCTGTTTAATAAAGAGCTGGAGGGACAAGGACTCAATAGCAATGAATACTATCATCAGAATATAGAGCTATTTAACATTTTGAAAGGCAAATCACTCACAGATCATACAAATCATACACATTGGCTTAACAATTTGAGGAAAAGAAACACAATTAAGTCCAAAACTTAACAACAGATGGCATGTCAATCCACCACAGCCAGTCAGCTATAATAAATAAAACCAATTATTAGACCTTACAATATAATGGCATTAACCCATTTTCCTTATCTGTTCTAACTCCCTTTTCTAATTCAACAATTCATATTCAATTGTCTCCACCAGGCCGAAGGTATGGGGAGAGAGTATATTTGCACCGTGTCGCGTGTGTGTGTCCATCCGTCCATCCGTCTGTTACCAGCTAATCTCCGGCACCGTTAACCCGGTCGATGCCAAATTTTGAACACACACTCTCTGGATGCCAACGATGAACCTCTGCCCCAAATGTTCCTGAACGGCCTATTATCACGCCACCAGGAGGCCAACTTTTGTAAAACACATTTTGTGCTAATACTCCTCCAGATTTTATCCAAAAATCCCACAAATTGTTACACACTAAGTCTATAGTCATGTGTTCAAGACAGATATTTCATATTCCCTCCTAATTGGCTAACATTGGCTTTCAAAGTTTGCAGGACTGGCCCGTTTTGAACAAAAAGCCTCAAATCATGAACGCAGCGTGCAATTTACGTGAAATCTTTCACGCACTTTCCAACTAGGCTGAGGAATATATACCACCCTTTTCACATTGGCCTGTTATAGCGCCACCAACAGGTGGACTTTTGCAAAACAATTTTTTTTAACAAAATCATCCAATTGCCATCCAAGGCATAAGAAGAAATCCAATTGCCATTTAAGGCATAAGAACAAATGGCACCCTTTTCACATTGGCCTATTATAGCGCCACCAGGAGGCCACAACCTGACCTGTGCCCCGAGGGGCACTTTTTCTAGTTGTTTTTCTTATTTCATTTTATTCTTTTACAATGATACTTTTAATACAGCTACTATACTGCTACTCTATTCTGATACTGCTACTACAAGGTTGTACTTTATTGTTACATCTTGTGTACAGGTAGGTACATAAGATAAACTTATTTTTGTTTGGCTTCCTTCAGACCATGCAGCAGCATAGTAACATTCAAAATAACTAAAACACAGCAAACAAAGAATAAAGCGTGCAAGAAAGAGCAATCAAAGAGTAAAAAATAGTACATGTGTATGTTTTCCCTGTAGTATCGTTTATGAGTCACTAGGGAAATCCTTTATAATTTCAGTTTCAGTTTAGTTTAGCTACATTGTATTGCCTTTCCATAGAAGTAGGTTGTCTCAGGCAGATATGAACAGGTGTGTGTGAGTGAGTAGGTGTGTACTGTAGGTACTTTTTCTGGTGTATTGCAGTCATAACAAAAGATTTCCTCCAAATTTTCTATCACACCAAGATAAGATCACAGGTGAACAAATAACCTGTCTGTGCTCTTTCCAGAGAAGTAGCTTATTAATCTTCTCTCATATGACACGCCACAGTAAACAATGCAACAACACCCTTTATGGACAATCAAACTGTCTGCCAAAGCAACTAACTCTACCACCTCTCCCCCTCTCATGAATGCCACAGACGAAAAACAGTCTAAGTCCACACTATTGATCCATAATGTATAAATGATAGATAAGGGTTCAGGACAACAAGGCCTTTTCGTGGAGGGGTCAGAATGAAATTTGGACTTAGACTGTTTTTCGTCTGTGGTACTTATTGACAATATATAAAGTCACTAGTTTAAAACAGGGTTGCGCAAATCCAGTCCCTCACTGGTCCTCAATATATAAAGTCACAACACCAACTTTGATGAGGCAGTATTGCTTATTTGTTTTCAAAATATAAAGTTTTCTTAATTTCCTGAAAGATTTATATTTTTCATTTCCTGAAAAATGAACATTTTGGAGTTAGGTGGTTTCTTCCCGACAGCTGAGATATTCGTTCTCTATCCTGATTGAATGAAATTGGTATGCCTACTGTATATCCTGACCTGAAAATTTATTTTCTGTTTTCTGTTTAGGGAAAACCCCCAGACTGTATTATGATACTGCTACTACTACTACTACTATACTACTACAACTAAGTGTGTGTTGGGCATGCTCCTGGCTGCAAATGAGGTGCATAATGTAAGGGAATATCGTTCAAGGTTCAAGGTTGTACTTTATTGTTACAATCTTGTGTACAGTTACATAAGAGTAAAACTTAACAGACCATGCAGTGCAGCATAGTAACATTCATAACAACTAAAACACAGCAAACAAAGAATAAAGAGTGAAAGAAAGAGCAATCAAAGAGTAAAAAAATAGTAACATATACACATGTGCATATTTTGATTGTTTTCCCTGTAGTATCGTATATGAGTCACTATGGAAATCCTTTATAATTTCAGTTTCAGTTTAGTTTACCGTAGCTACATTGTATTGCCTTTCCATGGAAGTAAGTTGTCTCAGGCAGATATGAACAGGTGTGTGTGAGTGAGTAGGTGTGTACTGTAGGTACTTTTTCTGATGCAGTCATTAAATAAAATATTTCCTCCATGTTCTATCACACAAAAAAACCACAGGTGAACAAACCTGTCTGTGCTCTTTCCAGAGAAGTCGGTTATTAATCTGTGCAACGAACCATGTACAACTAACCATGTACAACCCAGATTCGGCACAAACAAGGGACTAAATTATTTTCGCTCCTATGCCACCAAAATGTGGAACGCCCTACCAACTGTCATTAAGACATGCGAATCCCTTGACTCCTTCAAAACCGCTCTCAAAGGGCACCTACGGATGGCTGCAATTCGAAACTGGCCCCCGTAAAATCTGAATCCCCCCCCACCGCCCCCCCTTTTTCCCCTCACTGTATATGTTTCTTTTCCCTTTTTACCTCCTTTATGAATTCCTGTTCTGTCTATAGAAGTGTCTATTTGTACGTCTCTAAATGTTTTGATGATTTGAACATGGTGGACCCTATTGGAAACAAGTGTAATGCTTAATTGGGTCGTCCACTCACAGTTAACAGCCTTTGTATTGAGTTTGTGCTTGAAATGTACTGTAATTCTGCAAAAATAAATTCTTCAATCAATCAATCAATCAATCTTCTATCATAATAACACCACAGTAACACATCGTTGCTATCGGGAGGAAAACAATAAAACATTATTTAGGTTTTAGATTTCTTTCTGCATATATCAGTGCTATTGAACACCCTTTACGGACCCTCAAACTGTCTGCCAAAGCAACTAACTCTACCACCTCTCCCCCTCTCATGCAAGTAATTGACAATATATAAAGTCACTAGTTTAAAACAGGGTTGCGCAAACCCTCACTGGTCCTCAATATATAAAGTCACAACACCAACTTTGATGAGGCAGTATTGCTTATTTGTTTTCAAAATATAAGATTTTCTTAATTTCCTGAAAATGTTATATTTTTCATTTCCTGAAAAACTAACATTTGACAGCTGAGATATTCAATGTTACTGAGAATACTCGGTAGCCTATTCGTTCTCTATCCTGATTGAATGAAATTGGCCTATATCCTGACCTGAAAATGCATTTTCTGTTTGGAGACCTCCCAGACTCCCAGACACCCCCCTCACATTCTCACAGTCCAATGTTGACAGCCCAGAGAGAGAGAGACAGACAGACAGACAGACAGACAGACAGACAGACAGACATTGTGTGCTTCTCATTGTATCGGCAGGTGAGTCAGCACAGCAGTAGGATACTTTCTTTCGGGCGGTGGTGGTGGCTCAGGGGTAGAGTGGCTGGATGGTTCCACAAGGATGCCAGCTCTAACCCGGGCTCCCCCAGAGTTAGTGTCAAAGGGTCCTTGAGCAAGTCTCTGAACCCCTAATTGCTCCTGATGTGCTGGTTGGTGCCTTGCATGGTTTCCGCCGCCATCGGTGTATGAATGTGTGAATGTAATGCACCTATGCATCTATATAAATGCACCATTTACAATTTATTTTTCTTTTAACACACAAATGTGTGTGGGGACTCTTAATAATTTGGCAAATTGGCATAATGACTACATTTGCGAGAAAATGGTGTAAAAAAGCACAAAACTGTAGGCTTATTTTTTGCCATCTCTGGCTAACACGGGCCTACAATATGAATTTAATATAAATGAAGCAATGGCAAGGGGGTTGCCCTTGGAAGTTGGAACTCATACATGTAAAGTCCTTAACTCCTGCTGAGTTAAATTAAAACTATTGCAGTGAGACTCACTGCAATAAATTACAATTTACAATTTACAATTTAGGCATTTAGCAGACGCTCTTAATCCAGAGCGACTTACATTAAGCAAAAACAAAAAGCATGGCATACATCACATGTATAAAAAGTAGTTATCATGAATCATGCGTAAACTAAGAACGTAACAGTGGAGTATCTATGTAAACTATACATACTATACTATATAATTAAATGGAGACAATACACTCACTGAGTGAGTGTATTGTCTCCATTTCTTATTAACCTATGCTATGCCTCCATCTAGTCAGATGGATCGATTTAACCTGGTATTTCTTATAATTCTGGCATGTTGTGATCAACTCTTTCAGTGGTAAGCTCTCCCTGTCCCCGCCCCACTACGCCGGGTCGTCCTTCAATAGGCGGGGTCTGCCGAGGCATTCCGCTCCCCCGCCCCTCTCTCTATGTGTGTGCGCTTGCTGTCAGAACGGAGCAGCGAGCCCAGGACACTAGGACAAACGGTAGCTGCAATTCGTGATCACACTGGAGCTTTAACCTTCCCCGATTCATCCTTTAACCTGCAAACATGGACCCTGAGGCGACGATGGCGATGTTGTGCTCGGCACTGTTTCGCATCATCCCCGCGTTTGCGCTCTAGCCGCACGCTCCAGTGGCGTCCGCTGACTTTAGAAAGGACTATTGTATTTCAGTGTGCGGGAGAGAGGGGACAGAGACCCGAGCGGAGGAAGACCACACAGTCGTGACAGCGGAAGGCCGTTTTCGGTGTTCGATCTGTGCGGATAATCGGGAACTGAGCGTGGCTTCCCAACGCCGAACATGGCGAGTGACTCTCCGGCGCGGAGTCTGGATGAAATAGACCTGTCAGCTTTGAGGGTAAGATGATGTTGATAACATTTCTTTTTTCCTTTTATTACAAAGGTGGAACAGAACAGAGCTGCTGTGCCTGCGCGCGTGCGTGCGTGTGTGGCGCGTGTGCGTGTTTCTCCTTTGCACCTGCAGCAGGCAGCGCTCCATGAATGGCAACCAAGCAGGAGAGTAGAGAGAGAGGAGGCGGATATTTGGGAGACGTCGGCCAGTCAGTCAGTCAGTCAGGGCAGACCGCTACAATTACAATGTGTCAAAAATACAAGGATGAAATTAAATGATATATAATACATGATCCCAGTGTAACATGACAGCTGGTTCGCCATCCGAAGCCTTCCTATTCATTCCGACTCACTAAATTGAAGTGTTACGGCCCCGATTTATACTTTAGTTGCGAGCCCGCGGGTGTCTCGCAGCCGAAAATAGCAGATCTACAAGCTCACGGCGCCTTGCTCTGTGGTGCGTTTTGAGCTTGTAGATCTACTACTTTCGGCGTGAGACCACGCTGCGCAACTAAGTGTAAATCAGGCTTAAGTGTGTGAGAACGAGTCAGTTCTCAGTTGAGCTTCTAGCAGGGGATGCTGACCTCAATAGAGTGGTTTGTTTGTTTTCCCCTCTGCTTTGCCTATTATAGTCCTATCAGCCCCGATTCAGCCAGGCAGCAGTGGAATTTAACCTATTTCTCTGCCATGCACACTGCTGATGATACGTGTGTGTGTGTGTGTGATACTTGTGCAGCACATCTAGTATAAGACCTAAGCACAAGTTGTGCTTAGGTCTTATCTAGTATTCTCACAATAGTGGTCAGGTCACTGCATGGTCAGTATTGGAATTGGTAGGGCGGAGTGTGTGTGTGTGTGTGTGTGTGTGTGTGTGTGTGTGTGTGTGTGTGTGTGTGTGTGTGTGTGTGTGTGTGTGTGTGTGTGTGTGTGTGTGTGTGTGTGTGTGTGTGTGTGTGTGTGTGTGTGTGTGTGTGTGAACCTACTTGTAGTCATTGAAGCTTATACTCTCGTCTACAAGGCTGAAGGCTTACTTGCTGCACTAGCCAGTTCTTTTGTTCACTCTCTGCGCACTGCACAACACACACACACACACACACACTTCCATATTATACAAATAGCCTGCTATGCTGTATTTCTGCATGGATACCCATACATGTGTTCACTACACTGGATGCGGTTTGTGTGTTAATATGTGTGTGTTGCAGGTATGTAGTGTGGGTGTCTGTGTATGTTGGGGGGGGGGCATTTCAGGTAAAGACCTACACACACACACACACACACACACAAACACACGGATGATACAGTTGTTATTCTGCTTGTCTTATATGATAGTCTGTCTCTTTCTGTTGGTCTGTCTTATTGTACAATTCTGTCTGCCTGTTCTCAAGGTGTATACCCATCTGTCTGGTTGATGACCCTGTCTGTCTGTCTGTTTTCAAGGTGTTTACTCTTCCTCTACCTGTCTGTCTGTAATACTGTGTATGACCATGTTCGTGTTTGTCTGTCTGTCAAAACAGACGGACACACGAACATGACCTCTGTTGGTCTGCTAATGCTAGTAGTTTACATGCTAGCCTGAACATGGAAGTCACAATGACTGAAGCACATATCTATCAAACGTCACCTGTAGAGTCTGCATGTTTCGTGTCTTCATGTCGGTGTGGAGGAAGGATGAGGAGTTTGGTTAGAGTGGGGGCCTGGTGGGAGAAGTTGGAAAAAAGAGGTGTGTGTGTGTGTGTGTGTGTGTGTGTGTGTGTGTGTGTGTGTGTGTGTGTGTGTGTGTGTGTGTGTGTGTGTGTGTGTGTGTGTGTGTGTGTGTGTGTGTGTGTGTGTGTGTGTGTGTGTGTGTGTGTGTGTGTGTGTGTGTGTGTGTGTGTGTGTGTGTGTGTGTGTGTGTGTGTGTGTCGTAATGTCAGCTGCTCACACAAGCCACGAGGAGACACACAGCTGCTTGCACAGGCATGCACATATACTGTACATGGAGTGGACACACACACACTCACGTTTATCACAAACCATTGTGCCTTATGCATTTGTAACCCTTTTGAGGGCATTGTCATGAAAGATCATACACGATATGACTTCAGTATCACGTATCATAATTACTTAAAACTTCTGCCTTGATTACAATTAACGAACGATTATTATATACACCACCATTGTACAACAAAATAAAATACAGTTTTAAAGGGGATTGCACACTGGACGCGTTTTTCGGAAAACCAATGGAGAAATGCCACTAAAAATCAGAAAAACGCGCTCTCAGACTCAATTATAATAAAATGTGTATAATAATTATCCCCCCCCAAAAAATCTACTTATTGATTACTCAATTTTCCTGCATGAGCATGATTAAGTTCTAAATAGAGCGTCACAGTCCTGCCCCTTTCATGGCCCGGAAGAGAATTTCCTATTAATGTTTCCCATAGACGTTTCAGAAAGTATTTATTTAAAGACCTTTAAGCCTCGGACAAAGCCAACTCAGTTCCTGACAAATCATGACAATAAACTCAAAAACAAAAAAAGTGTTTTACCCTGCCCTTTTTTTCTGACTGTGCACTCCATATCAGCCTTGATTTATTTTTTGGTTAATATGGTGTCTGCTCATGTGTTGTTGAGGCATGCTTGTCGTGTGTTCCTGTTTTTTGTCCCATCTCCTATACTGCAATGTTGCAATGTGGAACTACTCTGTTACAAGGAAAAGGTCGGAAAATGCACTTGCTTGTAAAAGTACAAAAGTATTGGCTTCAAAATGTACTTAAAAGTACCAAAAGTAGAAAGTGTTCACTAAATGTCCCATTTTGAAGTTTTGAAAGGTATAAAAATCTTTTGAAAATAGCAGATCTACAAGCTTGTAGATCGGCTATTTTCAAATGGCCAAAATGTATAGGATATAGTGCTGAAGTGGTTACTGTATGTTTTGTAATAATAATCAAAATCTACAAAGTAACTAGTAATGTTAGTTTTCAAATAATTGTAGTGGAGTAAAAGTACAATATTTGGATCTGAGATGTAGTGGAGTAGAAGTAAAAGTACTGGAAATTGGAAATACTCAATAAAAGTACAAATACCTCAGAATTGTACTTAGTTACTTTACACCACTGATCACTGGATCTGGACCTGTCTGTCAAGGCAAATGTTCCACAGAGGTCTGTCTGACTGTCTTTTCAGCACAACAACATTCCAGACTCCCAGGAGGTGGTTGACTGTAATTACAAGGAAGTATTTGAAAAAACAGATCATTTTCCACAGAAGCTCTGGCAAGCTAAGGCCACTGTTGTTTATTATCATTATGACATCAGAGCACAGCCAGACTGAATCACACGTGCAATAGGCTACTGTGGTATTGTCGTATTGTCTGTGTGCAGTGTGTCTTACTTCCTCTCTCCTTATTGTTCAGTCTGCCTAGTGTCTACTCATCTTCTCTTCTAGTACATTCACCCTGCCCTGTCTTATTACTGATGATGAGTACACCGAAGAAGTAGTTGTTTAACCCATTCAGGCCTGACGTCGAAATAAAAAAAAAAGTTTTCTAAATCATGACAATTTTCGGAAAGATTTGAGGCACATTTTAACGATTTTTCAAAAATAGCAGACCTACAAGTTCATAGCGCGCCACTCGGTGGCGCGCTATGAGCTTGTAGATCTGCTATTTTTCAATAGCTAAATTATAACAATGTTTAAAACACCAAAACGGGTTCCCGCCCCAAAATGGGTTAATGGTTAATGTGGTTAAACGCTAACGTGACATGGATGCGTTCCAGGTCTCAATGGATTAATAAACAACATTGCATATTCCTGTACAAGTATAAATATTAAGGGACATCTGGCTGCTGCGGGGGTAATGTTCTTGCCCATCACTGTGGAGATTGGGGTTAGATTAGGGTGACCAGATGTCCTGGTTTGACCGGGAATGGGATTGTCCCGATTTCCAAGTCCCAACAAATATCTCTAAAACAACCATATGTTCCGTTTTCACTACCAAATTGTCCCGGTTTTTGCCACAATTAAAACAAGAGCTATCGCCTTTAAAGTATCTCCCCCACGCCCAATAGTAGGATGCTTTCATGTTATTTGGGACATTAAGTGGGACAGCTATAAGTAGTTATTGCAACAACACAAGAAGAATCTAAGAATTACTCTTGAGATAACGAGGAGATCAGCTTTGATTACAAACTGTAACAAATCAAAACATTTTAAAACAAAAGTTGCTGTTTTTGTCAAGGTGTATCCAATCTAGTGTCTGTAGTACATGGAATGATTGGGCATATAAAGTTGAGTTCTGTCTGTATCAACAAAGCACGTGATGGGACCCAACACATTTAGTACTTTAGTTGTGTCACCACTCATTAGTTTCAACCACTAGCGGTCACCGAATTTAATAGGTCACCATTGTTGGTGTTGCAGCAGCAGCTCATTGTTACCGCATATATTCACCTTTTTCTTACAGCCCATAGTGCATTGCGTTTGTGTGTGCATAAGTGGCGAGGTCTATGAAAACAAGCACAAATGAAAATAGCTGATCTACAAGCTCACAGCGACACATTGTGAGGTTGTACATCCGTTATTTAAAAACACATTGAGAATAAATTGAAATAATTTTGAATATTTTTAAAACATTAAAAAAAAGGCACAAAATATGTTCAGATGGATGTCTGTACTGTAGACAATTACATATTAATCTGGGGTTCCTTGATGTGAAGAACAACAGCAACATGGCCTGAAGGAAGCAAAGCACACACACAAGGAGCCCCAGTACCTAGGCGGGGAAAAACATGGATACTGTAGGAAAATAAATGTTTAAATTGTCCTTGTTTTCTCTTTTGGTGTAGCTGAATACGTCCATCGTTTAGTAAATAGTAAACGCACTACTGAAGCGGCTAGCTTTAGCTAACTAGCATGTTAGGCTATACTGGGGCTTGAAACTAGCAGCTAGCTGTGCTAGGCTAGCACATATTAAGTATGTATTTCACAGTTAATCACTTGCATTCAACAGTTGTCGTTATAGTGCCACCTTCTCAGTAATATAACATTACACTAGAAAATAAGATAATAAGATGATAAGATAATAATAATAATAATATAACCATTTGACACATTTTCACTTATCACTATCACTTCACAGTACTCCACAGAGGTTTCAGTAACTTTCTCTAGTCTGTGAGCCGGAGTCTGCCGGACCCATATAACGTCACTGTGATGTACAGTAGCCTAGCCACACAATGTGTCACAGTCACCATGGGCGGACCGGAACACTCTATCATGGATAGCACAGATGAATGGCGGATGATTAGTAATAATAGTTGTTTTCAGCAGTTGCGTAGACCTTAATAACTCTTTCCCCCCCCCCCCCCCCCCCCCCAGGTACGTATATATACAGTACGTATGTCGACGCTAGGTGGTGTCATATCCCAAGTCTGTATATATACGTACCCCAACGTAGACAACGTCTATATGGAAGCCTTTAACATTGGTCCAGTTCCCCTAGCAACGCCCCACCGTTCCAACTATGGGATTGCAAATATTTTCACAGTGCAAAGCAGTGGAAGAGAGGATTTTCAATCCGTCATAACTCAGATTCTAAGATCGCTGTCCTTGGTGGATTTTCTGCCATCCACATTTCGGATTTAATTTGTGCCTTTGTACTGCGACGCTGGCGCCATGTGAGGAGTGTGTGAGTGTTCCAATGCTGCGGTAGTGTGTGTGTAACAAGAGTGTGGGGGGCTTGGGGGCGGGCAAACACCGTCTTCTTAAAGTGAGCGTGTATGCTGGCCCCTGGAGCTGGGGTTTATGCTAACAGCTAGCGGTAGAGATAATGTACGTACTCACACCTAACCAATCGGGAAAGATGAACAATGTTTTGCGTGTCTGAATACGTTTGTGCGTGTCAGTCTGTATGAAACACCTGCCATTGGTGCCATTGGTGTGTAATCTGTGTAATACGTATACAGTGTGTGTGTGTGTGTGTGTGTGTGTGTGTGCATGAACATTCGTGCACATGCTGGGTCCCAGTTTGGGGGACTGACAATGTGGTCCCACTAGGTTAGAGCAGGGGTTCTCAACCCGTGGGTCGCCACCCCTCGGGCGGTCGCCAAATAATTTTGGGGGGTACCCAAAACAAATTTTGCAGGTTTTGGTTTCTGGTTCTGGTTTCAGTATTCATTTATGATATATTTTCTCTATTATTAAGGTTATTTTTGCAGTCAGTTTGTATTGGGGGTGGGGGAGGGGGGCAAGGCGGGGGTCGCGAGACATGGCCAAAGCATTTCCGGGGGTCCCCAGCCAAAAACGTTGAGAACCCCTGGGTTAGAGTCCTCTACAGTGCCTTCAGCTTGGCAGGACACACCAGTAATCACATGTGGTGGAGTTTGCGGGAATGAAGACGGGTGGAGCGGCCCATCATTGCTGCTGCCCTACAGCGCCTCCTACGGGTTTGCCAGGCCAGCGGGGAGCGGAACTGGGAGGGATGGCGTGTTCCTCTGCATGCGCTACGTCCTCCCATGGTGAAACTCTTTGCTGTGAGGTGAAAAGAAGTGGCTGGCGACTCATGTGTATCAAAGGAGGCATGTGGTTTTCTACACCGTTCCCAGATCAACAGCAGGGGTTGGCAATGATAGGGACATGAACATGGGGGCGAGATGGCAACGAGAAAATTGGAGAAAAAATAAGTAGCCTATGCATAATTATTATGCATGAGTACACGCACGCACGCACGCACGCACTCGCACGCACGCACTCGCACGCACGCACTCGCACACACACACACAGTCAGACGGGCATACAGTAAACCACTGGACTGGCTAGACAGGAAGTAGGTCAGCTGGCTCAGACGTGATTGGGGGAGAGGGGGGTTGTGATGATGGCGGAGTGGTGCTGGAGGGGGAGGGTCAGTGGCGACACGTTTGGTTTGGGCTGTTCACTGGCCCACTGACCAGCATGACCATGCATGCACGCGTGCACACACGCCATGACACACACACACACACCACACCACACCACACCACACCACACCACACACACCATGACACAGAGGCAGAAGTGAGAGGGAACTAAAGTAAACTGTAGAGAGAAGTGGTCTTTTTTCCGCATGCAGTTTCCTCTCTCACTCCTTCATTTGTCTCTCGCACACACACACGCACGCACGCACGCACGCACGCAGTACGTCTTTTCTGTTCTGTGTGACATTGTATTTTAGTCACACATCAACCTGCAGCACCTGTGTGCTGTCTCAGTGTAGTGGAGCAGATGAGAGACAGAGAAATGTCACTGCTGCTCACACAGCCCTGCAGAGACCAGACAGCTCACAGAGCCAGGTCAGGATGCTGTGGTTTTTAAACAAACACACACACACACACACACACACACACACACACACACACACACACACACACACACACACACACACAGGTCATAGGCAACAACAGCATGGCTTCATCTCGTCAGCTGCCGAGAGCAACAGATGGCAAACCAGCAGGAAGAATAGCCACACACACACACACACACACACACACACACACACACACACACACACACACACACACTCTTGCTGGCAATAAACAAATGTGCTGTGCAGGGACTCAGGTGTGAGATGAAAGTGGGAGTAGGTGAGGATGAAGGGAATCTGACAGTCAGAGAGAGAGAGAGGGAGAGATTTCTGTAAATGAGAGAGAGCGAGCGAAGGGAGGGGAGGGGGGTGTTTGAAAGGTGGCGATGTGACCAGCGACTAAATCAGCCCGGAGGCGAAGCGCCTCTCCATACCTCCATCCCGCCCCCAGCCGTCTCCATCACCCTTTGCCCAGTTAAGGCCACATTCCTCTGCCCCTCGCTGTGGAAGCCATAGTAACAGGGCCACAGCAGTGGCTGGAGCTCACACAGGGGGCTTATTCATGAGCGGGTCCATATACTGTATGGCTGGGCTGTCGCTGAGAAGAAATGCCTCCCTCCCTCCCTCTCTCCCTCCGCCTGCATGCATGCTTCTAGTTGACCTATTTATTCCCCCCAAGTCAGTGATAAAGCATCCACCCCAGAGCCTGTTCATTCTCTGCGGTTAACGAGAGCTGAGACACTGGATGTTTGTGTATGTGTATATATACTGTATGTACTGTCGGCACGTTATGTGTTCCAATGTTAAATGCTTTGTTTGAATCCGTGGGAATGGGATTATAATACTTGAGTGTGTGTATCTCTCTGTCGTACAGACAGACAGACTATCTATCTATATCTCATAAGATAGACTATAAACAGCTATTTTTGTCACTCTCTCACACACACACACACACACACACGCGCATGCACGCGCACACACACACTTGATTTTAAGAGTTGGTTGGAATCAGCAGCATGTAAACAAAGTCCAAAGTAGGAAGTGAATCTCGGCGTCCTGCGTGAGTCACACAGCAGAGGCCACGACAAGAATAATGGAGAGACAAGAGGACGGTGGTAGATGGATGGAGAGACAAGAGGACGGTGGTAGATGGAGAGACAAGAGGACGGTGGTAGATGGATGGAGAGACAAGAGGACGGTGGTAGATGGATGGAGAGACAAGAGGACGGTGGTAGATGGATGGAGAGACAACAGGACGGTGGTAGATGGATGGAGAGACAACAGGACGGTGGTAGATGGATGGAGAGACAAGAGGACGGTGGTAGATGGATGGAGAGACAACAGGACGGTGGTAGATGGATGGAGAGACAAGAGGACGGTGGTAGATGGATGGAGAGACAAGAGGACGGTGGTAGATGGATGGAGAGACAAGAGGACGGTGGTAGATGGATGGAGAGACAAGAGGACGGTGGTAGATGGATGGAGAGACAAGAGGACGGTGGTAGATGGATGGAGAGACAAGAGGACGGTGGTAGATGGATGGAGAGACAACAGGACGGTGGTAGATGGATGGAGAGACAACAGGACGGTGGTAGATGGATGGAGAGACAAGAGGACGGTGGTAGATGGATGGAGAGACAAGAGGACGGTGGTAGATGGATGGAGAGACAAGAGGACGGTGGTAGATGGATGGAGAGACAAGAGGACGGTGGTAGATGGATGGAGAGATTAAAAGGATGGAGGGAAGAAAAGGCCCCCGGGCGGAATTGAGATCGAGGAGCGAAAAAATGAATAATGAGGGGGACGGAAGGACGGACAGAGGGATGACAGGAAACGATTTGAGATGACAAGCTGGCGAAGATGGATGGATGGACGGACGAACGGACGGACGCAGGGTGGGAAGGAGAGCGAGAGAGACTCATGGAGTGTGTGGGTCCATTAGCATGGTACAATACACTGCATGGTCGTTGCACATGGCCGTGTTATGGTAACACTCCTATAAGTGTTAACTTCACTTCACTGCATGGTCGTTGCACATGGCCGTATTATGGTAACACTCCTAGAAGTGTTAACTTCACTTCACTGCATGGTCGTTGCACATGGCCGTATTATGGTAACACTCCTAGAAGTGTTAACTTCACTTCACTGCATGGTCGTTGCACATGGCCGTGTTATGGTAACACTCCTAGAAGTGTTAACTTCACTTCACTGCATGGTCGTTGCACATGGCCGTATTATGGTAACACTCCTAGAAGTGTTAACTTAACTTCCAGAATGTACAATAAAGGGCAGCCTCCGCACATGTAAAGCTATGCAACGGATTGATATGTTTTTTAATTTGTAAGCTTTTGGTCATAAACCTTATGATGACTGACGAAGGTCTATGACCAAAATGTTGCTATAAAAAAATAAAGTACAGCTTTGAGTGTGTGGACTGTAGAGGCTTCCCTTTATTGTTCATTTGGTTTCCTTTTGGCTCCAGCACCTCAACCAAGTCTGGCAGATGATCGGGGGTTTATTCACTATCAACTCAAGAGAGTGTACAAATGTAACTAAATGAACCCTTACAGGTTCATTTGGTTACATCTGTGCACTCTCTGAGTTACAAGTAAATGAACGCAGAGGGTTTTCACTGTGTACAGTCGTAACACGGTAACGCCATAAATCCTCAATTAAGCATCGACTCCTGTTAATAGACTGTTCTCGTGTGTTTTGTGAGAGAGTGATGTACTGTGGGATGTAGTCTCCTTGTAAAAGGCGAGTGGTGCTAAGCGTGTGTACTGTTAGTGGGTTTCAGTTCAGGGGGGGGAGCAGAGCCCAGCCAGCATGACTCCCATCATCCGCTTAAGGTTCTTTAATTCAATCCAGCTCACTTTCTCCTTAATTCACTTTCTCCCGACACTAACTGGGTTCACCTGGCCGCCAGTTCGACGCTCGGAGACACACGCACACTGTCAGCCAGGAGCCAGAAGCAGGTAGTGTGCGTCTGTAGATAAAATATATTTAAAGACGTGGGTGATATCTCTCAAATCATCTCTCAAAGAGTAGTTTTCAGTTGTCGTGGTTCTGGGACTTGACTGTAGTCTTCTGGGAGATGTTGGGGTAGGTGTGATGGTGGTGGAGGGGGGGTGACATTGAAAGGTGACAACTTAATGACCCCAATTACGCACCTGTTTCAGGTGTGTGTGAACGTGTACGTGCGTGTTGTCAGGCTGTCAAGAATGGAAAGTATAATTAGTTCCTTGCTGTGTGTGGTTCCTTGTAACAGATGACAATTATCGCATGGGGAGTTGACGGCAGATTAAGCTGTCGATCATAAGACAAGTATGCTGCGTTTATCAAACTTCCTGGGTTCCAGCTCTATGTCGTCCTTGCAATCCAGCAAACACAATGCTGACTCTCTCTCACAGTCAAGTGTGTGGGCATGCTCACAAACTCACACACATAAATGCATCGCACTCTTTTATCTCCTCTGTCTGTCTGTCTGTCTGTCTGTCTCTGTCTCTGTCTCTGTCTCTGTCTCTGTCTCTGTCTCTCTTCACTCTCCCCTCTAACGTCTTGCTAATGCTCACCTCAAATGATGCAGCCAGAGTGTTGCATCTGTTTGTGGGGGCAATGCACACCCACATACACACATGTTGTCAGCATGCATGTGTCATCCTTCTTCCAAGAAGGTTTCGGTAGAAACCAGTTTTACGATCATAAGCATGCCATTGCCATGGGAGAGCGATTCCCGTAAACTAATAACGTAAAAATATGTAATTGACTTCTGTGGAAGAGATATCGATAAGCGAGAGAGGAGTGGCAGGGGCGGGGAGCGCACATTCACTGGAAATATATACATGACAGTGTGTGTGTGTGTGTGTGTGTGTGTGTGTGTGTGTGTGTGTGTGTGTGTGTGTGTGTGTGTGTGTGTGTGTGTGTGTGTGTGTGTGTGTGTGTGTGTGTGTGTGTGTGTGTGTGTGTGTGTGTGTGTGTGTGTGTGTGTGTGTGTGTGTGTGTGTGTGTGTGTGTGAGTGATACCCGACTATGGCTGCAAGATAGATCATAATGGTCCCTTCTTTAAGCACTACCACAACGCACCAAGTCACCAATCCAGCCCACGCATACCAATACAACACTCACCATGACTCATTGGCCACCAGTGGTCATAATGGCAGTCATGTGACAGTGAAAAATGTACAGCAGGAGGAACACAAGATGGAACTTTAAATCTCTGACACACACACGCACGCACACACCACGCATACCACACTACACTACTCTCTGACACAGACAGTCTCTCTCTCTCTCTCTCTCTCTCTCTCTCACACACACACACACACACACACACAGCCTGATGGGGGCTAAGAGCCCATTCTGCGACTGGCCTATAAAATATGAATGATAACGTGGTATATTTTTATCAGACAGCCTAAGGACATATATGAAGTGGAGCAGCACAAACGCTCCATTTCCATTTGCCGTATCTTCCTCCATGCATGCATGCATGGAGGAAGTGTCTACATGCATGCATGCATGGAGGAAGTGTCTACATGCATGCATGCATGGAGGAAGTGTCTACATGCATGCATGCATGGAGGAAGTGTCTACATGCTCCTCCTGCAGATGCTTGGCATCCTTTACGATTTTAACGATGTATCCCCTTTACCCCTCATATTGGTCTGTGTCCTCAATTATTCTCTTTAATGATTCCCATATAGTTTTCAAAATACATTTTATAATTTTGGCCTTCATTAGAATGTTTGATAAACACAAATTCAATCATACATGCAGTATTGGATACATATGTATGTGGTGGTTCTCAAAGTGAGGTACAGGGACCTTCTGGAGTTCCAAATGGACCCTTACAGTTCCCATTTGGTTTCATTTATACACTCAAGAGATATGGTGGTCCTTGAAATTCAAAAGTTTGACAATATCTGGTATTGTAAAATTGTATAGCATGCAGTCATGAAGTCTGTGTGATTACAAAAAAAACATTCCGGTTATTGATCCGAATGTGATGGAACTGATTCTGGTTCCTCCGATGTTGGATGCCACCTGGTTCGAATGTTATCAACTGATAATCACCAGTATGTTCTTATCTATCTGGACCATGCAATGGCAGGCAATCTATGGACATTTATTCCCACAAACTGACTTACATGGCTGATTGAGACTGATATGAGTTACGTGGACTTACATTTGAGTTAGGGTTAGATTTAGATTTACAGTTAGTAATAGTCGGACAACGCGACCAACAATTGGACAGTGACTGACAACGTCAGTATGTGGAAATGTCCACATTGGCTGCATTGCATGGTGTACTGTTGATAAGGGCTGATGAGATTAAATCATCTGATAACATCCGAAGCCGCTAGCTAGGCTATGACTGCATGCGGCGCATGGCCTCACAAATGCGCGGACGCAGTCTCTGCATGCTATGCTATGCCTGCATGCGCCGCATGGCCTCGCATGCATGGAGGAAGTCTCTGCATGCTATGCTATGCCTGCATGCGCCGCATGGCCTCGCTTGCATGAAGGAAGTCTTTGCATGCTATGCAATGTTGCATGTGGTGCATGGCCTCGCATGCGTGGAGGAAGTCTTTGCATGCTATGCTATGCAATGTTGCATGCGGCGCATGGCGTTGCATGCGGTGCATGGCCTCGCATGCGTGGAGGAAGTCTGCAGGCTGTTCCTCCATGCCATCCATTGCTCTTGAAAAATAATTGAGTCAATGTGGAAGTAATGAATGCTGCCCATTTAATGTCCCGATGATTCCCCTCCTCCGGTTGCAACTTGCAAAAGAAATGTCGTGACCAGGACAAGATTATTACCTTTTTGTAAACTTTTTTGTTGTAAATACTTCATGTTTTCAATCGCTAGTTGCACTCGCAGACATATTTCTCTGAACTAGAGGCTTCATGACAGCTCTGCAGAAACCAATGGGTCACGTCACGCTCCCTTCGTCGATATTTGTTTTTACAGTATGTGTATTGAGGAAGTCTACTGTGTCTATGCCTCAGTCCGTGGTTGCAGTGCCTAGTGTATTTTCCCTTTTTACCTGTGTGCTTGCATGCCTTTTTGAGTGTGTATAGATATGCATCGGTTTGCAGAGGTCTTTTGTGTGGGGAGGATGTGCGTGCGCTCGCTCGCGCACGCGTGTGTGTGTGTGTGCATCCTTAGACGTGTCTGGGGATTTTTTGTGAAGAGGTTCACATGCAGCACTGAGTTAATACAGCTGCCAAGTACACACACACACACATACACACACACACACACACACACACACACACACACACACACACACAGACTGCAGGGGAAATGTTTGCTGTAGGAGTCCTGATAGGAAGCTGCTCCCACAATGCTGCGGTGCACGAAGGGCTGAAGGATGCATGCAGGTTTTCCTCTGTCTTGCTCTCCTTGCTCTTGTTAACTGTCACATTTACACACGCACGCACGCGCGCGCACGCACGCACGCACGGTATTACATGCTCACGCGGTCATTAAATCACTAGCCCTTGTTTGGAAGTATACATGTGTGTGCGTGTGCGACAGCGACCGCATGAAAATGTACTTGAGACAGCATGTGAGAGAATGCCTGCTATATAGTGTGCATGTATGTTTGTGTGTTTGAACATCGGTGTGAGCGCATGCACACACGACCTACTGGGAGTGTGTGTCCAGCAAGGGGGAGGTGTAAAAATGACAGGAAAAGGAAGGCAAGTGAGAGAGCAAGGAAAGCGCAAGGCCCTCACTTCAGAAAAAGTGTGACAAAAAAGTGTGACAACATACAGAGAGAGAGAGGGAACGGGTGAAAGAGAAAAATGGAATTGGAGAAAGAGAGAGAAATGTAGAAGAGAGAAAAGTTGGGAAAATAGAGGGAAATGGAGCAACCAAAGGAGAGCAAACAAGAATGAGAGAGAGATGAGGAAAAACAATGTAATTAGACTGGGATACCTGGTTGTTATTTAATGCAGGAATCCTCGTCGATGCTTATAACGGGGTTGTTGAGAGTGAGACCTTTCAGATTCCATGAGATGTAGTTGACTGATTTGGCCTTCATTGCTAGTCATAAGAAAAATCTAAACACGCTAGAGAGAGAGGGGGGCGTATGCGGAGTGAATGTGTGCTGTTGGGTACAGAAGTAATAGGATGCTTTATTGAGAAGGGAATTGTGAGCGAGTGAGAGTGTAATGTGTGTTCACACTCTGACACAGTGAATTTTGTTTATGCTGGCCGCTGAGCAGCGCTGGTTAGAAGTAGTTTTAGACCTGGAACACCTGCTGGATACACCTCTGTGTATAGTTTTTGAAACTGGTCTCTCTTACCATCGATCAGAATTTTGTATTCATTGTTTTACAGGCCGAAGGCGTGCCTGAGACTAGGTTAGTAGGTTTTGCCACCTGTCCGTCTGTCTGTGAGCACCTATAGAATGCCAGAGCAGACAACGCCCTGTTAGCGCCACCAGATTTTGTCCAAACATCTCGCAAATCGGTACACATTATCTCTATAGCCTTGTGATCAAGAGGGATCTGTCAGATTTTTCATATTCCATCCTGGTTGCCAAGATGCAAAAATGGGCTTCCAAAGTTTGCAGGAGTGGTCCGATTTGAACATAACTCAAATCATGATTGCAGCGTGCGATTGCAGTGAAACTTTGCATGCACTTTTCCTCTGAGCCAAGGAAGAAATGTCTCATGGTGGCACTATAACCATGTGCCTATAGGTATAACTATATACCTATAGGCTAACTGAACCATGTGCCTATAGGTATAACTATATACCTATAGGCTAACTGAACCATGTGCCTATAGGTATAACTATATACCTATAGGCTAACTGAACCATGTGCCTATAGGTATAACTATATACCTATAGGCTAACTGAACCATGTGCCTATAGGTATAACTATATACCTATAGGCTAACTGAACCATGTGCCAATAGGTATAATTATATACCTATAGGCTAACTGAACCGATAAGTGGGAACTTTGCACACACATCAACATTTTAGGATGGAGGTTATAATGGAGGTCATATTTAAATATCACAGAATGTAAACAACACATATGAACACATTCATGGACAACATAGGTCATACACTTCCACCTAACGCCAGGAACATTATGGATACAGGAAGCACCTTCTCTTCCAAACAGAGCGAATGCAGGAGATTGAGCAGTATTTTACAAGTTGCTTTGCCTTATACTTTGGCAGCCTCATAATCCTCAAGACCCCCATGACCACCAGCCGGAGTTGACGTGTGGGTCATTGCATTGAAACATTTCTGGTTTCACACTGGAATTTATGTAAATAGCAATAGAGAAATCAAACACGGCTGACACATCTTTGGTAATAATTTCAACAATTATGTCATGTCTAGCAATGCAGTCCTTTGCAAACATTACATCATGCACATGCACACACACACACACACACACACACACACACACACACACACACACACACACACACACACACGCACACTAATGCTGTCTTTTAGTGCCTGTACAGTACATGATAAGTTGTGATATGCGGTAATATGAGAATGGAAACCTGTTTTTGTTGCACGTTGGAATCATTTCAAGCTGAATGTGAACAGGAGATATTTACTCAGCCGTATTGATAGCACTGGAATAACTTTCCCATGAAGGGCTTGATCAAACTAATCCTATCTAAACATAATCATTTCAGAAATGGGAAACATTTTTATTACCAAATATGGGGTACATACAAGGAATTTGTTTTGGCATGGGTTGCAGTGACAACACGTAAAACGGTTAGCACTGGATGAAGGACAGCCAACAAAACACAGAACTAAAGTCCTTAGCACTGTGTTTTGTGCATTTGTTCTGCAATTCTTTTGTGGAATCTGTAGTAACCTGGCAGGCCTATTACTGAAAACATACTGTAGTTACAGTACCTACAAGGCATTGGCAGACACAGACAGAGAGAAAGTGAATGGTGGTCTGAGAGAGCTGCTAGCTATATTTAGAAAAGTGTTCAATGGCAAGGACACTGACGAGGAGATATAGAGACATAATAAAGTGAAAGCACTTGGAGGCCAGCTGGAATGAGTGAAGGGTCGGAAAGAATGAAGGACTGAGTGCCATGGCACAGTTCTGGACATCATCAGAAATGGAGGGAGGGAGAGAGGGAGGGCGAGGAATGAAAGAGTGATAGACTGGTTGAGTGGAGAACAGAGGCTAGGAGAGCAGAGGGAGCGTGAAAGGGAGAGAGAGAGAGAGAGAAAGGGAGCGTGAATACCAGCTATTGTCTCGAAAGCCGTAGCAACATGGCGGAGAGAAAGAGGGAGATTTGTGTGTGTGTGTGTGTGTGTGTGTGTGTGTGTGTGTGTGTGTGTGTTTGTGTGCGTGACTGCGTGTGTGTGTGTGTGTGTGTGTGTGGGTTCAATGAGTTTGGTGCTCTATTCGAAGTGTTGCAAGCCACTGTTGTGCTGTGAATTCTGTACTGGCAGCCATCCTATAGCTACTGGACATGGATTCTTAAAGTTAGTCTGTTGAAATAGCTTACAATGGGACACTACTTCTTTTCAAGTGTAGACAATTACACTTCCAGGTCTTGTAGGGTCAATGGGTAGAGAGAGACCAACACTGGGGACATCCATACCTGTGTATGGTATGAACTCATGTAATGCTGCATCTATGGATTATTACTTACTTTTTCAATTAATCAAATCATTGAGAAGCATTAATTAATTTGCAATGACTCGGCGTGTGAGCTTGTAGATCAACTTTATTTTAGCTTTTTGAGGGCCGCTAGTCCCTATTATTATTATTATTATTATTTATTTTTTAACTACAGTAAGGCAATGTCCTCATATGTTAAGTACAACATCAGGGATAACTAGAGACCTGTGCCCTTCTGGGCACAGGTCTCCACCAGGAGGTTAGGAGTGTGTGTGATGTTTGGCAAAATGTTTAGGAGTAATATAAACATCTTTTTTCTTTTTCTTTTTTTGCAACAATTTTCTACATTTTGTTGAGGAAATGCAGATCCATATCACTCATAGCATCTCTGAGGATAGAATTCTGGATGAGCAGGACATGTGCAGAATTTTGTACAAAATGGGCCACTCCTGAAAACTTTGGAAGGCAATCTTAGCCAATCAGTGTAGAATCTGAGAAATCCAACAGACTCGTCTTGATCACATGACTACAGAGATCATGTGTACCGATTTGCGTGAGATTTGGATGAAATCTGTGCGACTAACATAAACAATGTGTTTTCCAGAAATCGGCCTCATGGTGGCGCTATAACCGGCAGATGTGGAGGGATGCAGGGAAAATGTTTTTCCATGGCCTCTAGGGAGTGCGCATACATAAGTTGTATACAGATCGATGCAGTTATAGGTAAAAACAGGAATTGCCCTGTTATAGCACCACCGTGAGGCTGATTTGGAAAAAAATGAGTGCCATGTCATCCTCGGCCTAGTGGAAATGTGCGTGCATAATTTCACGGAAATTGCACACTGTGTTTGTGATTTGTGGCATTTTGTTCGAAACGGACCAATCATGTGAGCTTTGGAAGCCAATCTTAGCCAATCAGGATGGAAGATGGGAAATCGTGCAGATTCGTGTTGATCACATGACTATGGAGATAGTGTATACCAAATTGTGTGATGTATGGATAAAATGTGTACGAGTAATCTACAGAAATGTGTTTTGCCTAAATCGGCCTGATGGTGGCGCTATAACAGGTCGTTGGCATCCAGGGAGTGTGTGTGCAAAGTTTGGCATGGATGGGGCCAACAGTGCCGGAGATTAGCTGGTAACGGACGGACGGAAGGAAGGACGGACACACACACACACACGGACGGACGGACGGACGGACGGCAAAACATACTCTCTCCCCATGCCTTCGGCCTGGTGGAGACAATAAATGGAGATATTTGTTGTTAGTTGTGGTGCTTATTGACCTACAGCAGTGGTTCCCAAAGTGGGGTCCGGTGACCCCCAGGGGTCCTTGAGGGAGTTCCAGGGGGTCCCCAGCTAAATGATAGTTTGGAACCAAATGGACCCTTATGGGTCTGTAACTCTGAGAGTGTACAAATGGAACCAAATGGACCCGTTCATTTTACAATATAAATTGGGGGTCCCAGAGATAGAAATGCCATTAAATGGGGGTCCGTAAACTAAAACAATGTAAAGACTTACAGTAGGTTATGTTATCCATTATTACCCACCCTCCCACTGTGCAGCTTGCAGACACTACCATCAAAGGGAAACTTCACCCTTTTTGCTAAAAGATATATGTTAATGACGTTTAGAAGATTTAGAACACTTTCCTGGGGGTCTTTATGTGTGTGATATGTGGTTTTAGATATTTTAGATTTTAGCCCAGTGTCTCTGATGTCATGGACACTGGGCTCACTTACTTCCTGGACTACATGTTGTCTCAGTAAGACAGCCCACCCCCTATCCACAAGGAGGAGCAGTGCACCAAAGCATTATGGAAATTGTAGTCCAGGAATGAAGTGAGCCCAGTATCGATGACATCAGAGACACTGGGCTCACTGCTAAAATCTAAAATATCTAAAACCACATATTACACGCATAAAGGTAAAGTGTTCTAAGTGTCCCTTTAATCTCACGTCAACATTAGGTCCATACTACTGGTGAATTGATAGATTGTACATTGATACAATACTCTGCCTATATTTATATCTAAGAACTCATACATTATGCAAATCCTGGTCGGTCCAATTGCAGACAGCCAGACCAGACTTTAAGTCTCCTTCTTAGTATCTTATTTCTACTTATTTTACACTACTGATAATAATGATAATCTTTATTGTCCCCTCAGGGATATGTATCTTCACAGTCTGTTCCAACAAAAAACACATTACCATATAGCAGAAAACAACATGGCACACAACAACAGAACACCAAGACAATACATGAAGTCCCCAGTATACTCTTATCAGTTTGTTTAGTGTAGCAACGGCTGAAGGGACAAAACTCCTACCAAAACAAACTGTGTGGTGGTTAGATGTGTCCTGTGTTTCAGACTGCAGCACAGCTACGCTATGATAACTGAATGTCCCTCACAGGATCAATAATGGTCTGACTATCATTCGTTTTGATATGTTATGTAATTAAAATACACACTGAGGAAGGTTGGAGGGCCGGAAACGTTCTGTGGTGAATGATCAAGTAAATCAAGTGAACAGATTATTATTAGTTTTTTTCAGAGCAGTGGTTCCCTAAAAAGCAGGGCTTTTGCACACCTACAGTTGGAGGCCATCGATATTGTCCTTTTCTTTTTGCTGAGGTTTGCGTGATCTGCGCAAAAGGACAGTTAACCCATTTTGGGCGGGAACCCCTTTTGGTGTTTTAAACATTATGTAATAATTTAGCTATTGAAAAATAGCAGATCTACAAGCTCATAGCGCGCCACCGAGTGGCGCGCTACGAGCTTGTAGGTCTGCTATTTTTGAAAAATCGTGAAATATTTAGGATTTAGAAGGATTTAAAAAAAAATTAGGTCAGGCCTAAATGGGTCAAATGATGAGGGACAATATCGGTGGCACCCAACGGTACATGCGACAGGTGTGTAGGAGAAGGCCAACCGAGGACCTGGCGTACTGAAAAAGGAGAAAAAACTCCCGCACACTGTCTTCAAATGCAGTTGAAAAGTTAATTTAAGGAAAACGCAACATTTTGGTCTATGTGACTTTTTTCCCTTTTTCAGACCAATGGTTCCTAAATATCAAAATGCTCAAGACTCAAAAGAGAAATTAGCCGCCTTGCCCGGGACTCAAACTAGTGAAAATAGCAGAGCATCGCAATGCGTTGTTTATTTGTAAATCAGCTATTTTTACTACTATATTTTTTCATTTTTTATATATATATTAAGTATTTGTTTTTATATTTTTTATTTATGAACTACTTTTGAAAAATGTTGGAATTGTTTTGAATGGATGAAAAGTTGTGATTTCTTTGTTTAACAATTCTCAAATATTTTGAAATAATGAAAACAGAAAAAAAATGATATTTACTCGTCGCCCATAGATATTGGTCCACGAGTCCCGAAACAGTGCTTTCGAGAAATGTTAAGGTAACTGTTGTATGTGAGTCTGAGTGCATTGGGTGTTGACGTAACATTGCATCTCTCTCCTTCTCTAGGACCCTGCTGGCATCTTTGAGCTGGTTGAGCTGGTGGGAAATGGCACCTATGGGCAAGTGTACAAGGTAAGACTCAGACAAACAAAATACACAATTATTGCTATCGCATAAAACATGCCATAAAACAGCAAGGGCAACCCCCCTAATAGGCTAAAGAGTCAAATTAAAAATGAGGTAAAATTAAGAAAACACTTTGATAAAAAGATAGGTTTTGACCTGGGCCGACCTGGCAGTCTGGGCACCTAGGCTCCTAATGCCTGACAGTGTATGGCTGGTTCAAGTCCCGATCCTGACAAACATCCTGTCATACCCACGCCCCCAGGGAGGCTCTCCAGTGTTGAAGCACTCGGCCTTACTGGTCAGAGTTGAGAATGCAGGCAGGCCCCTGCATTTTGCCTGAGGAAACCCCGTGCAGCTCGGGTTTAACATTGAGCGCTCGGTTGCACTTCCGCATTTGGACACCAACTGTTGGTGTCCAAATGCGGAAGAAGACCGGTGCTTCAAAACGCCACTGCACTCGGGTTCGGTCTCTATCCTTTTATTACTCTATGGTCCTATTATCTCTCTCTCTCTCTCTCTCTCTCTCTCTCTCTCTCTCTCTCTCTCTCTCTCTCTCTCTCTCTCTCTCTCTCTCTCTCTCTCTCTCTCTCTCTCTCTCCTCGTTTCCTGTCTGTCTCCACTTACTCTATCATTCTGGGGCAGGATGTGTTTTACTCCCTAATATTTGTATTGGCCCCAAACATCCAGGTTTGGTTGGGCTTAAGTCTGTTTCAGACTTCAGCAGTGGGGCTGACATGGGGCCCTAGAACAGAAGGTCTGGGTGCCCATGGTCCGGAACTTGGTCTTGGTGTTGGTGCACTGATGTGTGAGAAGGGAGATCTTGCATTCAGTCCTGGGAACCAGTGAAGTGAACGGAGGATGGGTGTAATATATGGTCATATTTTCGCACTCTCATCAGGATCCTAGCACTAGCTGATGTTATTAAGTTATTAATTAGTCATACACTCATGTTAATCCTTTTCATTGGTTAAATATTTATAATAAAAAAATATTCACACAGAAGTAACCACCTGCTGCCGTCAATATTTTGTTCCTGTCTTAGGCCCAAACCACACCAGTTGCAACTCCTTGCAACAACCAGTACTCGCAACTCCTTTCAACAAAACAAACCACACCAATGCAACTCCTTGCAACAACCAGTACTTGCAACTCCTTTCAACAAAACAAACCACACCAATGCAACTCCTTGCAACAACCAGTACTTGCAACTCCTTTCAACAAAACAAACCACACCAATGCAACTCCTTGCCAGATGCATTGAGAATAATGGTTGCAAGTTGCAAGGAGTTGTATGGTGACCCTCTGGTGTGGTTAGGGCTTTAGACAAAATACTTTTTCAAAATGTTTCAAAAATAGCAAATCTACAAGCTCAAAATGTATGGTGACACTCGTATGACAAAGTATACTGTAAAATAGGATAAAAGATGATTCTGTTCTGGCCTCAGTTCTGGTCATTGACTAATATTAATATTATTGGCATATTCATATTGGTCAATCATGTCTTGTCTTATCAATTCTGACTCACTCTTCCTATGTTTGGAATAAAGAATGCACATGATGTTACACAATATAGAGAAGGAAAAGAGAGAACTTGCACAAGTGTGGGTGGAATAGAGCGCATGTGAACTAGACTTGAATGGAGAGACAAGAAGCAGGAACTGGGTCATATTATTAACGCGTTTTAAAATACTTCTCCCTTCTCGTGGGTGCCTGGTGCAAGTTAGGACTTAGACTACATGCACTTTGTGAGTCGCGAGGACCCAGGTTTGAATCCGACTCCCGTCATGTCCTGCATATCTCCCTTCTCTCTGACCTTGTTTTCCTGTCTCTCTATTACTCTTACTATATCTACTGTATATTATTTCTCTTCCTTCATTATATAAAGAGTCTCTCCCTCTCTTTCTCTCTCTTTCCATCTCACTCTCTGAGGGAACATTTATAGCACTTTATCTGACATACTTCAGTAGGGGACGTGTTTATCCGGGACACAGGAAGTGCTCGTGCCGAGCTGCTTCCTGTCCTGCCATGACATCCAGTGGAAGAAGATGTACTTAAGTAAAAGTACAAAAGTATTGGCATCAAAATATACTTAAAGTACCCAAAATAAAAGTACTCATTATGCACAATTCTTTTCAAATTTTGTAATTGAAGTTTTCAAATAATGTAGTGGCGCAGAAAGCACAACATGTGCCTCCAAAAGCACAGTAGTGTAGTATAAGACAGTATAAAGTAGCAGAAAATTGTACATCAAATGTTACTCAAATACATTTCTTAGGACTGACCTTCCACCAGGGATGACATGACAGGCTGGTGTTTGAGATGTTTGTGCGTGTTGGCGGCCCTCAGCTGCTTCCTGCTGTCGTTTCAACGTTCTATCTCTCCGTCCAAGTCATAGCGTCCTCTATACTGCCCCTCTGTCCTCTGTTCCTCTCTTCCGCTCTTTATTGTCCTTCTCCCCCCACCCCCCCCCCCCCCCCCCTCCCCCCCATCCTGTTCCATCCAGTTACTGTCCAAATGTTCTTCACTGCAGCGGTTCTCAAACATTTTCATGTCAATGACACATAAATTAATTTGGCTGTAGAGTCTAGAGTAGACCCCCATCTGAATATAATGTATACCAGCAGGGACCCCATACAAGCTTTGTGTTTGACGGCCGCTAATTGTTTAATCCAGTGTTCCACCGCGCGTAAAACGCTATACCCGACATTTGTTTAATGCGTTTAATTCGCCGTTTTAAAATAATTAAAAAGAAACTGCGGATTTATCCGGGACCTGATGACGAGGCCGTCGCGTTATGATGACGAAACCGGAAATCAAGTCATCATCTGGGCTGCTAGGGCAATTGAGCTCAATGTAAGTGGACGGGGGGTTTGTTTGGACTACAATGCCTCATGGAGGCATTGTAGTCGGATTGCCGGATTTTCGTCGTTGAAAGCTGCAAATACTTCAGCGTATGCTCTAAAGGTAATAAAACAATCTCGGCAGCGTAGAATATTTGATTAAATAGTGGGTAACGCGTTTTCTGGAGTCAAACTGTTAAAATGTGTCAACAATATTAAAAGAAAATAGCATTTGTTTTTCTTTTCTTTTTTTAACACATTAAGTTCCCGGTATTAACTAATGACTTTGTCCTCCACCGCCAGTGTTTCTCAGCGTATTTACCTTATTTTGAAGAGCCACGGGACCCGAGATGTGAACCGGATGAAAACAAATGCATTTTTGTAAATCTGTTTACATTGAGGCGCATGGAGACAATTAAGAGTTTTCACTTCCGGTTGTATATCCTATAGCGTAGCAATCTAGAACCATTCATACGTTGGCCAAGAGCGCCCTCTAGCGTACTCACTGAAAACGCGTGACAGTACTGACGTCCGCCGACGTCGATGGCGGTTAAGTGTTGGACTTGGTCTGACAACCAGTGGCATCAATGGCAGTTATTAAATAGCTGATGTGTATATATAGGGTCAAACTAATTGTGATGCTACAATATATTCACAAACTTTGCTGGGGATCCTCGGGAACCCCCTCAAGGACCCTGCCGACCACACTTTGAGAACCACTGCCTCGCTGCCCGTCCATCCTCTGTTCTTCTCTTTCGCTGTTCCTTGTCTTCTTCCATACCTTTTTTCCATCCTGTTGGCCTTCCTTTCTGAAGGACACCGACTTTCAGTGGTCTGCGGCCTTTGCTTAAATCGTGTGTGTGTGTGTGTGTGTGTGTGTGTGTGTGTGTGTGTGTGTGTGTGTGTGTGTGTGTGTGTGTGTGTGTGTGTGTGTGTGTGTGTGTGTGTGTGTGTGTGTGTGTGTGTGTGTGTGTGTGTGTGTGTGTGTGTGTGTGTGTGTGTGTGTGTGTGTGTGTGTGTGTGTGTGTGTGTGTGTGTGTGTGTGTGTGCGCACACACACGTGCGTGCGCTTTTTATGTTTGCACAGGTCTGTGCATATAAATGAGCATTTGTGTGCGTGCACGTGTGTGTGTGTTGTGTGTGTACCTAATGGAGCAGTGAGTGAAGGTCAGGTGGTGATGGAGAGGAGCTGTTCCCTCTCCTCCTCTCCTGATTGGAGCAGATGAAAGGTCAAGCTGAGGTTGGACATGCCTCTCCACGCTCCTAGAAACAATCTTTGACAGCCGTGCGTGTGTGTGTGTGTGTGTGTGTGTGTGTGTGTGTGTGTGTGTGTGTGTGTGTGTGTGTGTGTGTGTGTGTGTGTGTGTGTGTGTGTGTGTGTGTGTGTGTGTGTGTGTGTGTGTGTGTGTGTGTGTGTGTGTGTGTGTGTGTGTGTGTGTGTGTGTGTGTGTGTGTGTGTCATATGCTTGTGTCTGTCTGTATTTCTCTGTGTATGTGATAGTATGCGTGTGTGAAATGAGGACGGGGGAAGAGAACAAGAAAAGTGAAGGAGAAGAGGAGAGTTATGTGTATCCAGCCAGTTATTGCTGACTGGGCTGCCTTGGTGAAAGTCACGGCTCATTTGCTGGCTGACATTCAGCCTGTCGGTCTCCGATGCGTTACCGGACCACAGAATGGCTATGGCAACAACACCAGCCGTCCAGCACTCTGGCCTGGGATGAGGTTTCAGCGTAAGGATGGAGTTAGTAGTAAATTAATGCATGAAATGGGTCAAGTGCAAGGCTTTCTCTGCTGCTGATGCTGGCGAATGTAAATACTATATTATAAAGACACCCTATACCCAGTACCCACCCGCCCATGCACCGGCCCCCGGTCCCACACACTCCTAAAATAAAGGGGAAGGAAGCTCAGGGGATTCTTGAGAATAGACAATGTGTCTGGCTTTGTGCGGTTGACAGAATATAACACGCAGACTAGAGTATCATGTTTAGAGTAAAATAAATATATATATAGGAAAATAGTGACTGCAGACCACTGTGAGTATAGGTACTTGAGATGAGAACAATGCACCTAATTTTCCTAACCGCTTTTGAGGCTGAGGGGAAATAATATTTTTACGAACAAAAAGGACCAACAATGAGTCTGAATGGTAGTAGCAGAAACGGAGTGATCCATAATAGTTCCTCAGTGGTCGCAATGCTTACAGTATGAAGCTGTGTAGCCTGTAGTGAGTAGGTGTGTGTCTGAGCCACAGCTATGATAATTGGTCTCTCTAGCTGGGAGGGAATTCGTGAAAATCGTGCACTTGGTGACAAGTTTTAGATTTTTGCCATGCTGTTAGCATTGTTTCAAAAACCATCGCAAACGAGTTGGGCTTGCCCCCTAGTGGTCTGTTTGCAATGGATGCAATAGTAGATAAGTCGGGTTGAAACCACAAATAATTGATAGAATAAAAATGTCATTGGATTCTGCTACTATTGTGTATGTTAACATACTCAATGTAGGAAATTTTAAGTTCTGGAAAGGCATAATTTTCAAGATGGCGTCCACGATGGCTGCTGGGAGCTTAAAATGCCACAACAATTATGCACTTTTTAACACACGTTTTAGAATGTTGGCACGCTGTTAGGTATGGGCATAAGGTTTTCAAAAATCATTGCAAATGAGTTGGGCTCGCCCCCTAGTGGTCTGTTTGCAATAAATCCAATATTAGATAATAGATAGGACAGTATAATATGGCTGAAACCCCAAATAATTGATAGAAGAGATTTTTCAATGGATTCTGTTACTATTGGGTATTCTAATTACTAAACTTTTCAGGAGCTCTTAATTGATCCCTTTGATTGGCCATACATTGGGCCTCCCTCCTGCTGAGATCCCACTTCCCCCCCTCCTCCCCCACAGACAGAGGTGTCCTTGCCAAGGGATGAACGTCAACGTAAACATTTAAACCAAAATACTGCCAGAGGGACGTGTCTTTCTGCAGAAAAACACCCCAGCACAATTATATAGTGGCTGATAGAGGGAAACAATGCAACATATATAAATATACATATATTTTGAATTTAGGCTTAAATGTTGTCTATACTACTTTTAATACTCAATATTTGACCGCCATAATGTCTTTGTCTGATCACAGATAAAACGATGACAATGACAAAGTTGACATTGCTAACATCCCTACAGACACAAAACAGTAACTCAGGTAATACAAATATTATTGTGGAAGCTCTGCACCATGCCAACAGCTATGTCTTCCCCTATTTCCTCTCGTGCGCGTGTGTGTGCGTGTTCCACCACGTGCTCATATTGTGTATTACTCCATTCATTCTATACAAATAGGCCCCATTGCCTTCTGCCACTGCATTGCTTTATTCGGTGAACGTCCTTTGAACCGTGTGTGTGTGTGTGTGTGTGTGTGTGTGTGTGTGTGTGTGTGTGTGTGTGTGTGTGTGTGTGTGTGTGTGTGTGTGTGTGTGTGTGTGTGTGTGTGTGTGTGTGTGTGTGTGTGTGTGTGTGTGTGTGTGTGTGGTGTTTTATGTTATTGGTGATAGCAGTAATGTTGCCCCATAGCTCTGCAGTGGGCCTGTGTCTGGGAGACGGTGATAACGGGTTTATCAACTCTTCTATTACCCCATCTAGTTAAATGTTACAGACCTCTCTCTCTCACACACACACACACACACACACACACACACACACACACTTGACTACACCTTCTACTATCCACGCCTTTACCTTTCTATGCCTCTCTCTCTACTACATACATCCCTTTTTATCAATGTAATGTGATCGCATCTCCCTTCTTCTCCCCTCCTATGTGGGCTGAAACCTCCACAGTCAACTGCAGCCCACTAAGTGTATAGTATAATCCTGAGGGGTCACTCTGAGGGTGTACAAACGCAGCAGGGCCATTCGGTTCCATCTTGTACACTCTCAGAGTTATAGGTCCCCTTGGTTCCATCTGTGCATTCTCTGAGTTAAAGAACACTCAGGACTTTACAGGGTATGTGTGTGTGTGTGTATATATAGCTGGCTGCTCTAAAAGGGCCATAAATAGAGAACATGGGTAGTGCTGAATAATTAAAGACCTTTGCTATCTCCCTCTCTCCACTGTACCCTCCCTCTCCATCTCTCTCCTCATCCATGACCCCCCCCCCTCTCTTTCTCTCTCTCTCTCTCTCTCTCTCTCTCTCTCTCTCTCTCTCTCTCTCTCTCTCTCTCTTTCTCATCCTCCTCTCCCCGTCATTGCCCTCTATTTTCCTCCCTTTATCTTCATGTCCCTCCATTCTCCTCCCTCTTTATTTCCCCCGTGTTTGCAATGTTTGTGTTACTATCTTGCCCTTCTCTCCCTCTCTCTCTCTCTCTCTCTCTCTCTCTCTCTCTCTCTCTCTCTCTCTCTCTCTCTCTCTCTCTCTCTCTCTCTCTCTCTCTCTCTCTCTCTCTCTCTCTCTCTCTCTCTCTCTCTCTCTCTCTCTCTCTCCTTCCTCTTGCCTCTTTATGTTTTTTTATATTATCATCCCTCTGTTCTCTTTTATGCACCAACCGTCTTTCAGACCTTCTCTCTCTTTCTCTCTCTTTCTTTCTCTCTCCCTCTCCTATGGCTGTGAATATTTGATGGGGCTTATGGGAATCGCTGTCCTCTGAAGTGAGGAAAGCTTGCCGATTGCCTGGTGCGTTGCCGTCCTCTTGGCCCAGTAGCCGGGGCTACCTATACCGCTGGACGACGAAGCGGCCACCTAACTGATTGACGGGCGTATCGATCGCTTAATTGATTAATCACTGGTCGGCGGCGGCGGCGTTCCGCCGGCGAGAATGCATTAGTCTCCCTGATGGATGCAAGGAACCAATCATAGACCCGCTCATAATAACACATCTATGGCAGACATACATGGTTGTACGGACACACACACTCACACACACACACAGACACACACACAGTCACACAGTCACACACACACAGTCACACACACAGACACACACAGACACACACAGACACACACAGTCACACACACAGTCACACACACAGTCACACACACAGACACACACACACACACACACACACACACACACACACACACACCAGATCGACTATCAGCTCACCCTTGGTGGCAATCTAACACTTCCTGTGTGTGTGACTGTGAGTGTGTCTGTGTGTGTGCGTGCGTGTGTTCCTATCCCCTCGCTGTGCGTTGTCTCCATGCGCTCCGGCAGTTTCAGAGGGAGGGAGAGGGAGAAGAAGAGTTGGAGAGCAATCTGGATATGACTCTGATGACAGAATACATTCACTCCTCCTCAGGCAAAGTGCTCCACGCAGTCTTTAAATATTCACTAGTCGCCACACACACACACACACACGCGCACACATGCACACGTGCGCACACACACGCACACGCACACGCTCACTCACACTCACACTCACACTCACACTCACACACAGACGTACAGTGGAGCAGAGCTTTTTCATGAGCTAAACTAAACTCTTTACAATTCCATTTTGTGTGTGTGTGTGTGTGTGTGTGTGGGGGGGGGGGGGGTGGGGGATGTAATGGGATGACTTTCCCCTACATGTCACTCTGCATGTTTGTTTCATGTAGTTGGGAGCAGAGGCCATGCGTGTAGATCTGTGTTCGTGTGTATTCTTGTATGGTTATCTGCGGTCTGAAACGGGGACACTATTGCCGCGGCAGCACATATTGGAATCACGTGCTGTTGTCGTGACATCACAGCTGTTGTCACGTAATCTGTTGAGCGTGGCGCGCAGGCCGCGGGGTGATCCAGGGTCCAGCGGATGTAAATGGAGCGTGTGCAGATGTCGATTAGGATCAGGCCCTCATATCATCAGTCAATCACACCTCCCTCTTTTATGTCCTTCTCAGCATATTTGTTGTTTCACTCTCTCTTTCACGCTCTCCCAGCTCCCTAAAGCCTCATTTTGAGTTAGAGTACAAGTGTCCTTGAGAAAGACAACCCCTAATTGCTCTGTGTGTGTGTGTGTGTGTGTGTGTGTGTGTGTGTGTGTGTGTGTGGTGCACATTCTATGTAAAGCGCTTTGGATAAAAGCGCTATATAAATGCACCATTTATTTATACTTGGATGCAATGTGTTATGAGCTTGTAAAACTGCTGCTTTCAGCGAGCAACGGGTTGAGGTTTTGAAGCAAGCATAATAACCACTGTTTCATACTTTTCACCAGCCCCTAAGTAAGTATAACGCTCTCTCTCTCTCTTCATCTTTCTCTGCTCCTTCCTACCAGTAATGTCTTCTATCTCCACTTCACCTCCCCTTTTACCTCTTGTCTACTCCTTTCTCAGTCTCCCGTGCTCTCTCTCTCCCCTAACTGCTCCTCATGCTTTCTCCTTGTCTCCCGTGCTCTCTCTCTCCCCTAACTGCTCCTCATCCTTTCTCCTTGCCCACCCAAACCCAAAAGTAGGGAATAAAACTTCAAAGTCCTTTTTTATCTTACTGATCTGTGGGAAATCATGCTGCAAAGGATCATGGGAGTTTCTCTCTCACGCAATACCACCCCCACCCCCAAGTCACACACATACACAAATATACGTGCGTGTTTGCGTAAGCTGGCAGACACACGCACGCACACAGTGCACACACCTCAGAGAGCTAGCATGAAAAGGCAAAGGGGCTCAGAGAGAAAGCTAGAAGTTAGACAGCCTGCTTTTATCCTCCATGTCTGATGTGCTATACCTTCCCAAGTTACTTTTTCACGGCAAACACAAAAAGACACCAGTTCCATCTAACCATCTATCCATCTATCTAATCTCCACAGTAAAGCAAAATGTTGATACAACAAATCAGTAGTGGGTACACTACACTACACATGCTGTGTGACATAGTTCTTCATGTGTGAGAAAAGCTGTGGAAAGATGAGTGTATAGCAGGGTTCCCCAATAGGCGGCCCGCGGGCCATTGGCGGCCCGCGGGCCATTTGCGGCCCGCGGAGCGCCCCCTTGTGGCCCCTGGAAGAATACAAAATAAATACCTTTTTTTATTTTTTATTTTTTTTAGGGGGTCCCAGATATAAATGGCATTAAATGGGGGTCAGTAGCCTATGCATGTCAAACTGGGCATCCTTTTCAAATGGGGTCTTGCCCTGAAAATGAATTTAATTTTTTTTTATTTCAGGGCAAGACCTCGACCTCGTGCATGCGGACTCGGCCCCCAGCCTGGTACCCTAGTCAAAATATGGCCCTTGAGGAAAATGAATTGGGGAACCCTGGTGTATAGTGTAGTGGTGAACAACACGGCCTTTAGGTTATGAACCCTAACATTTGGCGAAAATAGCCAGAGCAGTGGTTCTCAAATGGTTTTTAATTTCGAGGATCCCCCAGATGAGACAAACGTCTTTCAATAAATGCCTATAAAGACTTTTTAGGGCTGTCAGGCTTACATTCTGTATTTCAATGCAAATATTGTTTGGCGTGGGAGCTTTCTGGAGACCTAGGCCCTAGGGCACCATACGAGCTAGAACCAGCCCTGCTGCATATATATTTTCAGGACCACCGCCATTTTATTTAGAAAACATGTGCCGTAGGCAAACCTTCCTTCTGCACCCCACTCGCAGCCAACTCGCGTCCTAGTTGTAGCAGGACTGTCGAGACAGTTTCAAAAGTACATGATTAATGCCAGTGTTCTCAAGTACTGTACTTATTTATTATAAGTACAATTTTGAGGTATTCAGTATTCTCTCTTCTCTTTCTGCCTCTTCCACTCATGGACACACCTTTTCGGTCTTTTTACCCTTTTCTGCTCCTCTGTCGCGCTGAAACAACAGAGCTTCTTAATACGGCACAGTTGAGAAACAGGACTTAAACTATTAATCTGGTGTCAGTGAGGTCAGATGTAAAGTTGCTGGGAAGGGCCCCTGGCGATGTCCTCTACGTTGCGAGTACACATATGACCATATATGGAAATCCCTGATGATGTAGATTGTATATCTTAAAAAGATAGATTGATTGATTGATTTTAAAATTATTTTCTTATACATTTTGAAGTTGTGAAATGGGACATTCTGCACAATGAGTACTTTTACTTTTGGTACTTTAACTCTTTGAGAGTTTCAAGGATTTCTATATAGTTTTTAGACTTCTCTATGGCAGAATGGCGTTTTTGAATGATTTATTGAAAATTCTCTGTTGTGAATGTGTGACAACGAAAGACCTTCAGAGAAAGCTTGGCTTGTCTGCTTCCAGGAAAAAAATGAACTGAGTTGATAAAATGTTTAGTTTTTGTGTTGGAAGCCATTTAAAAGAGCCTGCATTTACACTGGGTAGTGTTTCTAGGACAACAAAAAAAGTTATGCCCGGTTGAAGTTTTATTTTCTAAATAACTTTTTTTCTGCTGGGCGTACATAGCCATGCAATATCTCATTTTAAAGGGTGAGTTGTCTAGTTCAATTAAAATAAAATAAAAAGTTTCTCACATGTACCACTGTAGATATTTTGCCATCTATAAATAGCATGGTCAGTCATGATCAATCTGACCTATCCAGCTAAAAGTCCCCCTAGCTCTGAAATGGAACATCATATAAACTCAATTCTTTTTTGGGGTAAAATTAGACATTCTAACGCACATTTTGATATATACCATGTTTACATAGTCTTACCAGTACCGTGTCTATTCATGCATGTATCTCAAAAACCTGTTGTGAAGAAACAGTTTTGATAAAAAACACATCCAAGGACATTGTTTTGATATGACTTTGTGCCCATGATATGTATCAAAATATAGACTTGAATGTATACTGTATTATAACAAAAAAATTGGGTTCTTACCATCTACCGTTACAGAGTAAATCACAGTTGAAACTCGCTTAGTCAAACCATAAACCTCAGAATAGTGAACAAAATAGCCATGACAGGTCTAACTCATTGTAAAAGCTTGTCTTTTATTTTTTATGACTACTAACATAATACAATTATAATAAATATTACAGAAAATAAATAGGCCTACATACAAAACAGTTGTCCCCAAACTCCCCAGTGTCCCCAAACCACTGCATTCCAGTTGTTCTTGACGGTGTGTGTGTGTGTGTAGGCTAAATTTAAAAAAAACAACAACTGAAATGAATGAATGCATCCGGTTCAGTGTCGGAGAACTCCATCGCAGTCTTGACTCTTCGTCTTCATCATCATCATCATCATCATCATCATCCTCCTCCTCCTCCTCATCTGATGCCAGTTCTAAATATATAAAAATAAACATTTAGCTGTAGTCAGCCCGGCCAATAGCCAGTTGGGGGGGGGGGGGGGGGGGGGGGGACGTAGGCTATCTGACATCATCATCGTCATCATCATCACACGGAGACACACTAAACAATGTACAATCATGATTGTATACAATATACAATGAATGCAATTATCATGCAAGCTCAGACGTCAATGAAACGTCATACAGATCTTATATAATACGCTACTGTTAGCTTCACTCCCCGTCCCCCCTCCGATCCTTGTAGCAAGGTCATCATAAGCACGCGTTGCTTCAGTAAACGATGCATGTTTGTTCTCCGTCTTTGTAGACAGTAAATAAAAGGAGCGAACATTACTCTAAAGATCAGATCGCCTATAAGGCACGCTACAATATAAAATACTTGTACTGCCATGCGTGCATGCCTGCTACGATACATTTGTACTGCACCAACCAACCGATCGACACCAACCCCCCCTCCAACCATTAGCCAGCACCAATGCACCGACCAACACCATTAGCCAGCACCTTTGGTGCTGGCTAATGGCTGGGGGCCATCGTGGTGAGTCATTCTGGCGTCATGATCTGACTAGTAGTAGTAATTATCCAAGTATCTATTTGTAGCGATCATCTTATGATTTCTGATCACTATAGAAGGGCATTTTCTACAATAAGATTACCTCAAAACATTCCGGGTTGATCGTCTTCTTCAATGGTTTCCCGGTATAGCTCATCGGACGACGATGGGGAGACAATGAAAAAAGGAGGGAGGGAGCAGCGAGTCTCGCTGTAAGCACTGGACCAGGGCTACTCCGCCTGGAGAAGGCGACTGGGACGCGTATGGATCAATACTACTACCACAAAACTCGCTCAAATAAATAGTACTGCTTTCAACTTTTTCTGCTAGAAAATCGCTCGGGCGAGACGGCAAAACAGGTAAAACAATGAAAAATATGAAGACTCCCTCTGCCCCCACTGTTTACAGGGGTGGGACCAGCTTCCAATGGCAACACGTACACGTGTGTCACGTGACACGGGTTTTCTGGGTAATGTAGTTGGAATATAAGCTCAGGAATTTAAACAGCGCTTCGGAGCATATTAATATGTTTAGATTCATCAAAAACTGTGAAGACGCCAATTGGCGTCATTGATCATTTACGGAATTCTGATGAAGACGCCAATTGGCGTCTTTCACCTTCTAAGGGTTAAGTATATATTGATGCTCATACTTTTATACTTTTACTCAAGTCAGTTTTGAATGCAGAACTTCTACTTACGTAACAGAGTATAATATACTCTGGTAAGAGGTAAAAGTACAAATACTGCACTACACATGTGTAGTGCAGTATTGGTACTTTTACCTAAGTAAACAATTTGAGTACTTTTCCCACCACTGATCAATGCTCGTACAAATATCTTCCCTGATGGTTGACACGGTTTCAGGGCACCACAGGATCAATAGCGCACACTCCCTGAGCGCTCCACACATCTTGTTTTAGCATCCATGGACCATGCTGGAAATGTCACACCGATCAGTGTACCACTGCATTGTCCCTGGCCTGTGTCAAGGTCAACTGACCCAAACGATCAGTGTACCACTGCATTGTCCCTGGCCTGTGTCAAGGTCAACTGACCCAAACGGTCAGTGTACCACTGCATTGTCCCTGGCCTGTGTCAAGGTCAACTGACCCAAACGGTCAGTGTACCACTGCATTGTCCCTGGCCTGTGTCAAGGTCAACTGACCCAAAGGGTCAGTGTACCACTGCATTGTCCCTGGCCTGTGTCAAGGTCAACTGACCCAAAGGGTCAGTGTACCACTGCATTGTCCCTGGCCTGTGTCAAGGTCAACTGACCCAAACGGTCAGTGTACCACTGCATTGTCCCTGGCCTGTGTCAAGGTCAACTGACCCAAACGGTCAGTGTACCACTGCATTGTCCCTGGCCTGTGTCAAGGTCAACTGACCCAAACGGTCAGTGTACCACTGCATTGTCCCTGGCCTGTGTCAAGGTCAACTGACCCAAACGGTCAGTGTACCACTGCATTGTCCCTGGCCTGTGTCAAGGTCAACTGACCCAAACGGTCAGAGGTACCACTGCATTGTCCCTGGCCTGTGTCAAGGTCAACTGACCCAAACGGTCAGTGTACCACTGCATTGTCCCTGGCCTGTGTCAAGGTCAACTGACCCAAACGGTGACGTGCAAGTAACGCTGAAGGGGAGTGCGCCTGTAGGGTGGTGGTTCTCAACCCTGTAGGCTAATGGAACATTAAATGTCATGTCAAAATTGAAAAGTGAGTTTTTCATTTTCATGCTGCTAAACATGATCTTAAAGTATCTATAGTATATAGTATGTCTATGTTCTTTCCATTGATCCAAGCTGCCTGGAACATATATAATCGATTGATTTTGATTGATTGATTGATTGAATACTTTATTAGCCAAACATTTACACAGCGCATGCCACATGGTATAGTCAGACATTAAAGGAGTAGTTTTCTATCAATTACACACCCCTTGAAAACCTTGAATTCATGCAGATTTATTTGTTTTTGTCTAATTTCTGAGCTGATCATGATGACCGGCTTAGGAATGCCACAAAAGCTAAAACATCTCCATGAATTCAAGGCTTCATGGGGTGTGTAATTGATAGAAAATAAGTCATTTGTTTTGGGGCGAAATACTCCCACTCCCATACTAAGGCTAAAAGTATAACACAAAAACGTCCTGGGGATTTGGATCACAATATCACAACATTCTCTTGATCACATGTACGGCTGTCATGATAAGTGGTCATATTGGTGGGTCACGAACTTAGAGTATATATGAATAGAGACGGCACCCGGAGGAAACCCTGAGGCGAAATGGACATAGTGGCCGAATGTGGTATTGCAGCGTGGGCCCAAACACATGAACACGCTTGTCCATTGACTATCATTGTGCACGTTCATGATGACACGTGAACGCTGTTTCATACGTGAACGCCGCTGTTTCATACGTGAACGCGTGCAATGATAGTCAACGGCCAGCTCGTTCATGCGTTTGGGGCAAATCCATCCCAGAATGCACTCTGTTCCTGAGTGAAATCGCCTCATGCGCTTTTGAGCAACTTAATGCAAGTGGATGGGAGGAGATATCCGGTGCCGTCTCTATTCATATATACTCTAAGGTCACAAACTATTGGCTATAGGGTGCCATGCGAGCTATAACCAGCCGTGCTCGCCTCACAAGCCTCAAGGCCTCCTTGCCTTGCCTGCATGCCTTGTTGCAGGCACATGCATTGCATGCATACATTCTGCTAAACCACACCCATCCGGGTGAAAGTTTTACTTAAAAATCAGCCTAATAGGTAGTATAGTCGGGTGTGGCAGCAGTGGGTAAAGTTCCTGACCATTACTGCAGAGGCGAGGGGTTCAAATCCTCCGCAGTGCCTCTGGCCTGGCCAGGTGTCCAATGTCCATACGAGCTCAATTGGCCATGTTTATAGGAGATAAGACAAGAGTACACAGAAATGAACAGGGAATTTGGGATTTGGCATAAACGACTACATTGGAAGAAAAAGAGGGAAATATCTAAAAAACAGGAAGAAAATAAAATAAGTCACATGGTCATGATGAATTACGAGGCTTCAGTGAAACTACTACAGTATTTGCCATAACCTTGCAGCAGCTGCAGTGGAACAGTGCAGGGTGACAGTACACTGCTCTTGGGTGGAAACGTTATCTATATGTTCAAAACCGTTATGCTACTAAAGTAGCTGATCTACAAGCTCATAACGCACCACATCGCAACACATTGTGAGCATGCAGATCTGCAATTTTCACTACTTTTGTGTGATGAAGTAGGGCATTCATTGACGAACAAAGCCAAAACCAATATGGAGATACAAGGTTTCTGCCCGGCCGCCAACGAGTATAGCGGTAGATACTGGGGGGCATGTCATGCGACAGTAGTTGTTCACAGCAGCAGAGAGAGCATTACTTATTCACCAACCTCATCAAGAAGAATAAAAAAACATTGTCTCTCTGTATGAGAGGTTAGCGTGCTAATTGGCAGACACGTGTAAATGAAGTAAGAGTGCGTGCTTGTGTTAAAGCTAATAGGCTTGCTGCAGCAGTCAGCAGCTCCGACACCACAGCCTATAGGCTAACGGCGCTGTTGGTTGTTTGATGTAGCGTGCCACTGTGTATGTGCGCGTACTGTGTGTAT
>NC_136799.1:23992985-24022985 GCF_951216825.1 Electrona antarctica | reverse complement strand
CAGCAGAAGGATTGTGGAAGAGTCATTACACACTTTGCGTTTGCGCTCGCTTGCGTGCAAACACACACACACACACACACACACACACACACACACACACACACACACACACACACACACACACACACACACACACACACACCTTCCCTGCTATACACTTCCACTACACTGAGGTGTCTGCACCTTCCTAGACAGACTCCAGCGAACTTGAACGAAATGTCATCATTTGGCAGGTATAATTAATCACCATTTAGTTTGGGTGATAATTAATAGAACAGGCGTGAGTTGTGTCTATGCCTTTAAGGATGCGTATCAGATGGGGGACAGTAATGTATCGGATTAAAAAGCATTACTATAAAATAGTACTGTTAAACATTATAGTGCATTACTGATTACTCATATTTCTCATTATGACCAATAGATAAAAGGTTGCTGCCCAGGACCGCAGTTTAAATTCAATACACTGTATATTTCTGTAGATGTGACCTTGAATTAATCGATCAAGTTCATTTCAGCATTTGCCACTTCACTGAAACTCATCCCCTTTCTGTGTACGATTCAGAAGTCTAATCTCAGTAAATCAAATGAACGAATGCCTAATCAAACACCACAAGGCACAAACACAACAGATGTCATCCGATGGATTGTGGAAGCTTAGCGAAACATGACACCTTCAAGATGCATCCTAAAGCTTCATGTATACTCCACAGAACTGTACAACGCTGTGGAAAATAGCAGATCTATGTTACAAGCTGACATTGTCAGCTACAGTATTTCCGGCGCGCAAGATCATCATCAACTAATAGTATAAAGATCATCATCAACTAATAGTATAAATAAACAAGAGCATCATCAACTAATAGTATATAGATCATCATCAACTAATAGTATAAATAAACAAGATCATCATCAACTAATAGTATAAAGATCATCATCAACTAATAGTATAAATAAACAAGATAATCATCAACTAATAGTATAAAGATCATCATCAACTAATAGTATAAATAAACAAGATCATCATCAACTAATAGTATAAAGATCATCATCAACTAATAGTATAAATAAACAAGATCATCATCAACTAATAGTATAAAGATCATCATCAACTAATAGTATAAAGATCATCATCAACTAATAGTATAAATTGGGCTTAAGCACGGCAGCTCGCATCGTGCGATCACAGTAAAGAAATGTGTTTGAGAACTACAGATTTTGGAAGGCATTTGTAGAATCAGGTCTTAATGCCTAAGTCATGAAAAGCAGCGGCTCCAGTAGACTCCAGTGACTCCAGTAGACTCCCTCCAGAAGTAGCCCAGTGACTCCAGTAGACTCCCTCCAGAAGTAGCCCAGTGACTCCAGTAGACTCCCTCCAGAAGTAGCCCAGTGACTCCAGTAGACTCCCTCCAGAAGTAGCCCAGTGACTCCAGTAGACTCCCTCCAGAAGTAGCCCAGTGACTCCAGTAGACTCCCTCCAGAAGTAGCCCAGTGACTCCAGTAGACTCCCTCCAGAAGTAGCCCAGCGACTCCAGTAGACTCCCTCCAGAAGTAGCCCAGTGACTCCAGTAGACTCCCTCCAGAAGTAGCCCAGTGACTCCAGTAGACTCCCTCCAGAAGTAGCCCAGTGACTCCAGTAGACTCCCTCCAGAAGTAGCCCAGTGACTCCAGTAGACTCCCTCCAGAAGTAGCCCAGTGACTCCAGTAGACTCCCTCCAGAAGTAGCCCAGTGACTCCAGTAGACTCCCTCCAGAAGTAGCCCAGTGACTCCAGTAGACTCCCTCCAGAAGTAGCCCAGCGACTCCAGTAGACTCCCTCCAGAAGTAGCCCAGTGACTCCAGTAGACTCCCTCCAGAAGTAGCCCAGTGACTCCAGTAGACTCCCTCCAGAAGTAGCCCAGTGACTCCAGTAGACTCCCTCCAGAAGTAGCCCAGCGACTCCAGTAGACTCCCTCCAGAAGTAGCCCAGTGACTCCAGTAGACTCCCTCCAGAAGTAGCCCAGTGACTCCAGTAGACTCCCTCCAGAAGTAGCCCAGTGACTTCAGTAGACTCCCTCCAGAAGTAGCCCAGTGACTTCAGTAGACTCCCTCCAGAAGTAGCCCAGTGGCTCCAGTAGACTCCCTCCAGAAGTAGCCCAGTGACTCCAGTAGACTCCCTCCAGAAGTAGCCCAGTGACTCCAGTAGACTCCCTCCAGAAGTAGCCCAGTGGCTCTAGTAGACTCCCTCCAGAAGTAGCCCAGTGGCTCCAGTAGACTCCCTCCAGAAGTAGCCCAGTGGCTCCAGTAGACTCCCTCCAGAAGTAGCCCAGTGACTCCAGTAGACTCCCTCCAGAAGTAGCCCAGTGACTCCAGTAGACTCCCTCCAGAAGTAGCCCAGTGACTCCAGTAGACTCCCTCCAGAAGTAGCCCAGTGACTCCAGTAGACTCCCTCCAGAAGTAGCCCAGTGACTCCAGTAGACTCCCTCCAGAAGTAGCCCAGTGACTCCAGTAGACTCCCTCCAGAAGTAGCCCAGTGACTCCAGTAGACTCCCTCCAGAAGTAGCCCAGTGACTCCAGTAGACTCCCTCCAGAAGTTGCCCAGTGGCTCCAGTAGACTCCCTCCAGAAGTAGCCCAGTGGCTCCAGTAGACTCCCTCCAGAAGTAGCCCAGTGACTCCAGTAGACTCCCTCCAGAAGTAGCCCAGTGACTCCAGTAGACTCCCTCCAGAAGTAGCCTAGTGGCTCCAGTAGACTCCCTCCAGAAGTAGCCCAGTGGCTCCAGTAGACTCCCTCCAGAAGTAGCCCAGTGACTCCAGTAGACTCCCTCCAGAAGTAGCCCAGTGACTCCAGTAGACTCCCTCCAGAAGTAGCCCAGTGACTCCAGTAGACTCCCTCCAGAAGTAGCCCAGTGGCTCCAGTAGACTCCCTCCAGAAGTAGCCCAGTGACTCCAGTAGACTCCCTCCAGAAGTAGCCCAGTGACTCCAGTAGACTCCCTCCAGAAGTAGCCCAGTGACTCCAGTAGACTCCCTCCAGAAGTAGCCCAGTGACTCCAGTAGACTCCCTCCAGAAGTAGCCCAGTGACTCCAGTAGACTCCCTCCAGAAGTAGCCCAGTGACTCCAGTAGACTCCCTCCAGAAGTAGCCCAGTGACTCCAGTAGACTCCCTCCAGAAGTAGCCCAGTGACTCCAGTAGACTCCCTCCAGAAGTAGCCCAGTGACTCCAGTAGACTCCCTCCAGAAGTAGCCCAGCGACTCCAGTAGACTCCCTCCAGAAGTAGCCCAGTGACTCCAGTAGACTCCCTCCAGAAGTAGCCCAGTGACTCCAGTAGACTCCCTCCAGAAGTAGCCCAGTGACTCCAGTAGACTCCCTCCAGAAGTAGCCCAGCGACTCCAGTAGACTCCCTCCAGAAGTAGCCCAGTGACTCCAGTAGACTCCCTCCAGAAGTAGCCCAGTGACTCCAGTAGACTCCCTCCAGAAGTAGCCCAGTGACTTCAGTAGACTCCCTCCAGAAGTAGCCCAGTGACTTCAGTAGACTCCCTCCAGAAGTAGCCCAGTGGCTCCAGTAGACTCCCTCCAGAAGTAGCCCAGTGACTCCAGTAGACTCCCTCCAGAAGTAGCCCAGTGACTCCAGTAGACTCCCTCCAGAAGTAGCCCAGTGGCTCTAGTAGACTCCCTCCAGAAGTAGCCCAGTGGCTCCAGTAGACTCCCTCCAGAAGTAGCCCAGTGGCTCCAGTAGACTCCCTCCAGAAGTAGCCCAGTGACTCCAGTAGACTCCCTCCAGAAGTAGCCCAGTGACTCCAGTAGACTCCCTCCAGAAGTAGCCCAGTGACTCCAGTAGACTCCCTCCAGAAGTAGCCCAGTGACTCCAGTAGACTCCCTCCAGAAGTAGCCCAGTGACTCCAGTAGACTCCCTCCAGAAGTAGCCCAGTGACTCCAGTAGACTCCCTCCAGAAGTAGCCCAGTGACTCCAGTAGACTCCCTCCAGAAGTAGCCCAGTGACTCCAGTAGACTCCCTCCAGAAGTTGCCCAGTGGCTCCAGTAGACTCCCTCCAGAAGTAGCCCAGTGGCTCCAGTAGACTCCCTCCAGAAGTAGCCCAGTGACTCCAGTAGACTCCCTCCAGAAGTAGCCCAGTGACTCCAGTAGACTCCCTCCAGAAGTAGCCTAGTGGCTCCAGTAGACTCCCTCCAGAAGTAGCCCAGTGGCTCCAGTAGACTCCCTCCAGAAGTAGCCCAGTGACTCCAGTAGACTCCCTCCAGAAGTAGCCCAGTGACTCCAGTAGACTCCCTCCAGAAGTAGCCCAGTGACTCCAGTAGACTCCCTCCAGAAGTAGCCCAGTGGCTCCAGTAGACTCCCTCCAGAAGTAGCCCAGTGACTCCAGTAGACTCCCTCCAGAAGTAGCCCAGTGACTCCAGTAGACTCCCTCCAGAAGTAGCCCAGTGACTCCAGTAGACTCCCTCCAGAAGTAGCCCAGTGACTCCAGTAGACTCCCTCCAGAAGTAGCCCAGTGACTTCAGTAGACTCCCTCCAGAAGTAGCCCAGTGACTCCAGTAGACTCCCTCCAGAAGTAGCCCAGTGGCTCCAGTAGACTCCCTCCAGAAGTAGCCCAGTGGCTCCAGTAGACTCCCTCCAGAAGTAGCCCAGTGACTCCAGTAGACTCCCTCCAGAAGTAGCCCAGTGACTCCAGTAGACTCCCTCCAGAAGTAGCCCAGTGGCTCCAGTAGACTCCCTCCAGAAGTAGCCCAGTGGCTCCAGTAGACTCCCTCCAGAAGTAGCCCAGTGACTCCAGTAGACTCCCTCCAGAAGTAGCCCAGTGACTCCAGTAGACTCCCTCCAGAAGTAGCCCAGTGACTCCAGTAGACTCCCTCCAGAAGTAGCCCAGTGACTCCAGTAGACTCCCTCCAGAAGTAGCCCAGTGACTCATCCAGTGCGTCTGCTTCAAGTCATGGTAGCAGTGTGAGAACCGCTGACCAACGGGATCCATGACATAGCCTTTTTTTCCAATAAAGTCCTGCCTGCGTCATGTCTCTCCCCGAAGGCTGAGGTCAGATCGGTGCGCTCGGCGGCTCACTGTCTCCGCCATTCCTCGGCCTTCGGAGCGGAACTAACGCATAGTCAATTTAGTCTGTTATCGCTTACACACACCTGGTCTAACCACATCCAGGCTCTGTGTGTGTGTGTGTGTGTGTGTGTGTGTGTGTGTGTGTGTGCGTGTGCGTGTGCGTGTGGTGTGTGTAGTGTGTTGTGTGTGTGTGTGTGGGCGATGACCAGATTTGTGTATATATTTATTTTTCCAGCGTAATTTCGGCCCTAATGTTTCCACAAGAATTGGAAACCGGTCTTAAGTTCAAAGCCTGTTTTCCCAGACCTCACGGGAGAAGTAGCGGTATTGATCCAGGTTGTAAAGAGTAGAGTAGATTATCCACATGTGGAAATGTTCTTTTTGGCTTCACTGTATTGCTATTGGTGGTGGGGCCAGGCAGTGTACTCAACACCAGCACTTGAGTCAAAGTAAAAATACTCCCGGTGCATGATCGAGTTCTGGCCAAAGCGTAAAGAGGTGTGTGTGTTGGAATATATAGTGCCAAACATGAGGCTGATTTGAAACATTTGCGGTGGCGTGCCTTCCTTCGCCTACAGGGAGTGTGTGCAGTTGTGCACGCCAAGTTTAATGCCAAAATGGTTTCTCAAGATGTCATGGCATCATACAGTAATGTATCGTGTGAAGCTAACATCACTAACTGTGTTAGCTGAGACTGTATGTAGCCTTGAGGTAGCCAGCATTTCATGTCTATCTAGTTTGGACCATGTTGGCTCGTTCAGCTGCATGCTGAAATCTGTTTGGCTAGCATGAGCAGAGAGAGAGAGAGAGAGAGAGATTAGAAAAAACTAAAGACAAAGAGTGGAAGAAAGAGAAAAATGGAGAGAGATAGAGCAAGAGACTCAGAGTGCATATCTAGGTCAGAGAGGCAGAGAGAAAGTGGAGGAACAGAGGAGAGCGAAGCCGTCAACAATGGACTGGATGAAGGGATGAGCAGGCTAGGGAAGCTCTTCTGGAGTTAGACAGAAAAATCTGTAGCGTTGGTTTAATTCAGAGTGTAGAAAATGAATCGGTGAAGGGTCCATTTTTCACAATCTCTGAGTTAAATGAACACTCTGGATTGTACGGTGTATAGACGAGCCGACACGGCTAATGCCTTCCCTCACTCCTTTCATACTTTGTCATTAAACAAGGACAGATGTTATTACCCCTCAGAGAGAGAGAGGGAGAGAGGGAGAGAGGGGGAGAGAAAGATTAAGGATGAGAGATTGATAAGGGAGTCCGGTGGCCCAGAGAAATGAATCTCTATCCAGGTCTGATAATCTCCATGTCCAATGTAATTTTGACACATTCATTTCTCTCTCTCGCTCTCTCTGGCTCGCTGTGTGTGTGTGTGTGTGTGTGTGTGTGTGTGTGTGTGTGTGTGTGTGTGTGTGTGTGTGTGTGTGTGTGTGTGTGTGTGTGTGTGTGTGTGTGTGTGTGTGTGTGTGTGTGTGTGTGTGTGTGTGTGTGTGTGTGTGTGTGTGTGTGTGTGTGTGTGTGTAAATCATTGTACTGGGCATGAGAGGTGAGAAGGAAAAAGCAGACGGCAGTTAGTGTGTATGTATGTCTGCCTTTGTGTGAAAACTGTTAAAGGTCCACAAGTGAACGGTCAGTCTTATGGCTGTGGTCATGTGTGTGTGTGTACGTGCACCCGCATTTGGTGTGCGTGTGTGTGCGTGCACCCGCATTTTGTCTGTGCGTGTGTGTGCATGCATTGTGTCAGTGCGCGTGTCTTTGTGTGAGACAGTCTTTGAGGGCCATAAGTGGCTGTGGTCAGTTGTGTGTGTGTGACTGTGTGTGTGTGTGTGTGTGTGTGTGTGTGTGTGTGTGTGTGTGACTGTGTGTGTGAGCAGAATTTCATGTCCATAAGTGGTAGTGTTCTCCGGCTGAAACGTCTTTGTTGCTGTGTAACAAAGCGAGTCCTTGTGCTGCTGGAATTGGGGCAGTCTGATCTTAATGAGAAATCCCTTCTCAGTCTTTCCAGCTCTTTCAGTCTGGCTGATTTGTGTGTGCGTGCGTGCGTGCGTGCGTGCGTGCGTGCGTGTGTGTGTGTCACCATGCACGGCTGCTTAGTTAGCATTGTGGGATATTGGATCACGATACAATGATTCATCGTGTTTAAAAAGCCTGAGTTACGAACTGTTTTGGAACAGGAAGGAGTTTTAAAAAGTGATTCTGTCCCTGGGAGAGAAGATTAATGAGAACCTGAAGTAATTTAAACTCGTAATCCCCCCCCCCCCCCCCCATAATGACAACGCATTGTTACACTAGTGTTGGAGACTCTCACTGAATGACATGACCTCCGTGAAGGGATAACGGATCATTTTCAAAGTGTGACACTTACAAGATTAAAATTAAAATAACAATGTGAGACTGTTACAGTTCAGAGAGCAACTATCCACTCACTGTGTCCTTGAGCGAACCTCTGAACACCTGTAGTTGCTCACTTGTGTAAAGCCTGCATGATCAACACTTCGATGGAGTAATGCGAAGGAAAAAGGGTATCTACAAGCTCACAAAGAGTGCTGAATCGTGATACATTGTGAGATTGAAGATCTGCTATTTTCGACACACGTCTCCAGTCCGTTGTATGGTAAAGTTAGAATTAAGCATTAAATAGGGTTGTGCAAGGACATTGCTCAGATTAGCTCTAGCGTCATATCTACAAGGAAAAGTTTATGTTGGAATGTTGCCTCTGAGTGTGTGCTCTCTGCGATGGCTCCACTCTCATTATGAGAACGGGCCTCAGACTATTGCCTCATTAATGTATACGGTACTTTGTCGCGTGCCGAAAATAGCCGATATACAGTACAAGCTCACAATGCACCGCAGTGTGACACGTTGCAAGCTTGTAGATCTGCTGTCTTTGGTGTGCGACACCGGCGCATGACTAAGTATAAAATCAGGCTTAAAGCCCTCTGGAGGGACTGCAGGCAGAGACTCCTAATGCCATCTGGTTAACAACGACTCCACTAGGAAAACAGTCCTGCCCTTGTTTGGTGCCTGCCTGCTTGAAGTGTGTGCGTGCGTGCGCGTGCGTGCGAGACATATGCCCTTTTCCCATGCCATGTGTGTGCAACCATGTGTTAGCCATGCCTATATACTGTGTGTTTGTGTTGTTTGGCAGCTTTTGGGTATGTGTTTGTGTGCATTTATTTGTTTGGCCTGCTGCTAAAGCTGTTATTTTGCTCAGACTGTACCAGGCTAATCAGCTGAGTCCACCACACAGGTGGACGTAATAGCCTTGAGTGGTTCAGCCACCGCTAGCCCTGTTAGCACCATTAGCCAATCACAGAAACAGATGCTCCATTCCCAACCAACGACTTGGGCCTTCTCCAAGGCCCCTAACAAGACTCCTAGCTCCCTAGGCTTCCCGGCTTCTCGCTCCCTCAGGCGTACACTCACACCTGGGTATTTTGGATTAAATATGGAAAAATATGCTTCATGAAAGCAGAAAACTAAACGTTTGTCACTTTTGTTTCTCTCTCTCTCTATCTCTCTCTCTCTCTCTCTCTCTCTCTCTCTCTTTCTCTCTCTCTCTCTCTCTTTTTCCAGGGTCGCCATGTTAAAACAGGGCAGCTGGCAGCCATCAAGGTCATGGATGTCACTGGGGTAAGAAGCATCCGCACGCTCGTGCACACACACGCACGCACGCACACACACACACACACACACACACACACACACACACGAGAATGCACACACACACACACACACACACACACTCGGAACGAATCATCTCAAGTGATTATAACCGCGGCAGTCCATGTCATCTAATTATGAGCGATGAGTCAGTAGGCGCGTGTCTACAGTATGTGTCTATGTGCGATTGTGCGTGCATGCATACAGAATGATGATAGCAGGGAGGAAATGGGGACAGGCCCATTGCCATGGTTGTATTAGCTGGAGGTATAGGTCTGGGACGGCAGCTATAGGGAGGTCCCAAGGCTTGTCTGTAAAAACAGACAGGAGAGATTCTCTCTGCTATATTTAGATCCTCTAACTAACAGAACCACACTGAGCCACCCTCCAAATAGTGAAGCTACACAGGAAGACAAAGAGGGATTCATGATACTGAATGGATTGATGAAGTGGATGGATTGATGAAGTGATGGGACATTTAAAGGTGTGGATGAATACAATGGAGAGGAATGGATGATTGAGTGAGTGAATGCAGCAATGAATGGGATGAATGAATGTGGAAATGAGATATGTAATTCATGAATAAACAAACAAACACAGTGTGAGTGGAACATGGGAAGACTGTAGTAATAAACAAACATGTTCATTTAGGAAATTGTAAACATCTTTGACAGAATGAATAGTTGTATTAATCAATGAATGACAGAACAAATGAGGCTAAAATGACCTAGCTAATTAAACTACTGTCGCTGCTACCAGAATAAACAATTGTATCTGGCATCTTGGCCAATTAACACTAAATGATAAGTAATCAAATCAAATAGTCTAATGTTGTGGATATCGAGGGATAAATTAAAATGCTAAATAATGAAATGGTACCAAAACACCCAATAACTGTTTCTTACTTTAGTGCCAATAAATGGCTCAACAGAAAACAACCACGACATCTTTTGTTGTTGTGTATCATTTTGAATGAATCTGTGCAATTTGCAACAGCAATCTTTTTAATATTCCGACAGATTTGTTCCAATATCCACCCATGAGTCAGTTCATTTTGTTTTGTCACTGTGTGTGTGTGTGTGTGTGTGTGTGTGTGTGTGTGTGTGTGTGTGTGTGTGTGTGTGTGTGTGTGTGTGTGTGTGTGTGTGTGTGTGTGTGTGTGTGTGTGTGTGTGTGTGTGTGTGTGTGTGTGTGTGTGTGTGTGTGTGTGGTGTCAGGATGAGGAGGAGGAGATTAAAGCTGAGATCAACATGTTGAAGAAGTACAGTCACCACAGGAACATAGCCACCTACTACGGAGCCTTCATAAAGAAGAACCCACCAGGCATCGACGACCAGTTATGGGTAAGATACTTTGTGTGCGTGCGTGCGTGCGTGCGTGCGTGCTTATAATGTGTATCTGCATGAGATGAGTTGAGAAGAAACTAACGAAATCATGGACGTGACGAGACAGTTGAACAAGAGTAGGGTTGGGATCATTTTAGGATAAAGGATTTAACGATTCTGGCTCCTTATCGATTCCCTCTGAACGGTCCGATTCTTTAACAGTTCCCTTCTTAACGATTCCTAGGGGGTTCCAAATGGACCCTTATACAAACCATTTGGTTCCCTTTGTACCCATTAAGTGAGTTTGAGTTGTGGTGGTGTAGTATGAGAACCACACTGACACTAGTATTGTACTTGTATAGCAGACGTGAAGTCCACCTGCCAGCTCTGACAGTGTGATCAAACCGGTTCTGGAAACGGTCCCAAGCGTTCCAAACAGATTCCTCAATCGGATCCGGTTCCTTTGGTCCCGCCGGTTCCGGATCCTAAACAAGAACTGGGAAGTGTCCTTTTGTATGCATGGCCATACTCTGTGTGCGTGTGCGTGCGTGTGCACGCGCGCCAGAAAGCAATAGAGTGAATTGAGTGTGTGGTGCACTGATGCATAGAGCTGCTACTGTGTGTGTGCCAGCATGTGTGATGCAGTACATGCATGATTGTGCAGTTCCACATGCAGTGCATTCAGCATGATGTGTGGATGGGAAAAGACACTAGAGGACATGAAATAAAAGGAAGGATCAGAGTGTGGACCTGGGAAGGAAGGATCAGAGTGTGGACCTGGGAAGAAGGATCAGAGTGTGGACCTGGGAAGGAAGGATCAGAGTGTGGACCTGGGAAGAAGGATCAGAGTGTGGACCTGGGAAGGAAGGATCAGAGTGTGGACCTGGGAAGGAAGGATCAGAGTGTGGACCTGGGAAGAAGGATCAGAGTGTGGACCTGGGAAGGAAGGATCAGAGTGTGGACCTGGGAAGAAGGATCAGAGTGTGGACCTGGGAAGAAGGATCAGAGTGTGGACCTGGGAAGGAAGGATCAGAGTGTGGACCTGGGAATAAAAGGAAGGATCAGAGTGTGGACCTGGGAATAAAAGGAAGGATCAGAGTGTGGACCTGGGAATAAAAGGAAGGATCAGAGTGTGGACCTGGGAAGGAAGGATCAGAGTGTGGACCTGGGAATAAAAGGAAGGATCAGAGTGTGGACCTGGGAAGGAAGGATCAGAGTGTGGACCTGGGAAGGAAGGATCAGAGTGTGGACCTGGGAATAAAAGGAAGGATCAGAGTGTGGACCTGGGAATAAAAGGAAGGATCAGAGTGTGGACCTGGGAAGGAAGGATCAGAGTGTGGACCTGGGAAGGAAGGATCAGAGTGTGGACCTGGGAATAACAGGAAGGATCAGAGTGTGGACCTGGGAAGGAAGGATCAGAGTGTGGACCTGGGAATAAAAGGAAGGATCAGAGTGTGGACCTGGGAATAAAAGGAAGGATCAGAGTGTGGACCTGGGAATAAAAGGAAGGATCAGAGTGTGGACCTGGGAAGGATCAGAGTGTGGACCTGGGAATAAAAGGAAGGATCAGAGTGTGGACCTGGGAAGGATAAGAGTGTGGACCTGGGAAGGATCAGAGTGTGGACCTGGGAATAAAAGGAAGGATCAGAGTGTGGACCTGGGAATAAAAGGAAGGATCAGAGTGTGGACCTGGGAATAAAAGGAAGGATCAGAGTGTGGACCTGGGAATAAAAGGAAGGATCAGAGTGTGGACCTGGGAATAAAAGGAAGGATCAGAGTGTGGACCTGGGAATAAAAGGAAGGATCAGAGTGTGGACCTGGGAAGGAAGGATCAGAGTGTGGACCTGGGAATAAAAGGAAGGATCAGAGTGTGGACCTGGGAAGGAAGGATCAGAGTGTGGACCTGGGAAGGAAGGATCAGAGTGTGGACCTGGGAATAAAAGGAAGGATCAGAGTGTGGACCTGGGAATAAAAGGAAGGATCAGAGTGTGGACCTGGGAAGGAAGGATCAGAGTGTGGACCTGGGAAGGAAGGATCAGAGTGTGGACCTGGGAAGGAAGGATCAGAGTGTGGACCTGGGAAGCTGATGCTTAGGCTTCATGTGTTCAGTTGATCTGAGAGAGCGCATGCTGTTCTGACACCATAATGTCGTTGCTGTCAGGCAGAAACCTCTTATATTATCTCCACATAAATTATAACTGCCCAGCGTCAGTTGGAACCAGTAAATTGGTGTGCCCATGCTATTTGCAGCTTCAGAGCCCTTTTCAAGGTGACACAGTTACTCCATCTTGTTGTGCAGATAGCATAGCATCTAACCAAAACATTTGCGGGAGGATCGCCAACCACCCGAGGCATGAATTCTTCTACTGTGACTAGCGACGGGACCGTGATTGGCCGACTACCTTTATTTATGTGACATGTTTTGAACGGGTAGTCAGAGCGCCGTGGTCACATGAAGAGTCCTCCCGTCCACTAAAATGGAGAGGGAACACTGGATTTTGAAAGTTGCACCAGACACACTCAGACTGATGTCGCTCCTAGGCACCTAGGCTGCTAAGCCAGCCTGACGGCGTGTCGCGGGTTCAACTCCCAATCCCGATGACCTTTACCGCAAAAAGCCCAAAAATATATATTAAAAAAATAAAATAAATAAAGACGGAATTTCCGCCCTGGGCAGTAAACGTCACCCTGTCCTACATATTACTACATTGTCGCACAACTGTAGAGAACAAGCACACGTTTTGAGCTTGTAGATCGGCTAGTTTTGATACTTCTGAATTTGAATCCATAAATGTTGCAGTTTTGGACATATGAGGTTTCCACCCCGACAGCAACAATATTCATCACATGACATTGGGTACACGCCCACGCATGTGCGTGCGCGCGCGCGCATGTGTGCGTGTTTGAGAGACAGCCAGATGAGCATATGGTGTATTTACGCATGCAGGTGTGCACATGCGTCTGTGAATGTCACCATTTTTATGTATTTATTTTATGCTGGCATTTGTTTGCCCGTGAGTAAGCCAGATGCGCATGCATTTTATGTGTCTGTGTGCTGCGCACATGTATGCATGTATATGGGTATATATGAGGGAGACGGCCATATACACATGCAATGTGCATATGGCCGTCTCCCTCACATGTATGCACATGTACGTATGTACACAGTCCTCGTGTTAATTGAGATTGTAGAAACTCTGGGAGTGTAGAAATGTAACCAACATTTCTACACTCCCAGAGTTAAATCAACATTTAGGGTTTTCCAGTGTACTGTCCTGGTGGATGAACCTGCTCCAGTGCGGAGCCAAATGCACTCTTGGCTACAGAATCCACAGGGAGGATATTTTGGACGCGGCACCACGGCAGAATGACAGCCAGGGAGAGGGAGAGGGTGAGGAAGAGGAAGAGGGAGAAGAGGAGAGGGTGAGGGTGAGGAAGAGGGAGAAGAGGTGGCTAGGGAGAGAGGGGAGAGAGGGGGAGGACAGATTGAGTTTGGGTCAAGAGATGGGCTTGGCAGTCGGCTGCTTTGACATTGTAGCCGTGTGTGTGTGACTGTGTGTGTGACTGTGACTGTGCGTGTGCGTGTGCGTGTGCGTGTGCGTGTGCGCGTGCATGCTGGAGAGGGCAAAAGAGACAGAAAGCAAAAAAAACTGTCTGGACTGGTATGTCTTTGACAGGGGTTCCCAGCCGTTTCTGTCTGATGAAACCGTCTGTGAGCGTGCATATTATTACACTTGTGAGAGCCAAATGTTGCGGCAAGAATAGTAGAGTTTGAGAAATGGATTGTTGGACAATTTTCATGGTCCTCACGCCTTAGAAATGGTTATTTTATCGTTGAAAGATATTTATAGAGTCAATTAAGGAAACATTCAGGTTCGAGTCTGGGTTAAGATTAGACATTTAAAGGTTAGATTTAGCCGTTAGGTTTAATATAGTTTGGTTTCACGCACCAAAATTAAATGATCTACAAGCTCAAAAGGCATTGCAGTACGACACATTGTTGTGACCTTGTAGATCCTTGTAGATCGGCTATTGTGTGCGACACAATAGCTGTTGTTGTAAAAATGCCATTTATATTTCATTTCCGTCCTAAACTTTTGTGTGTGTGTGTGTGTGTGTGTGTGTGTGTGTGTGTGTGTGTGTGTGTGTGTGTGTGTGTGTGTGTGTGTGTGTGTGTGTGTGTGTGTGTGTGTGTGTGTGTGTGTGTGTGTGTGTGTGTGTGTGTGTGTGTGTGTGTGTGTGTGTGTGTGTGTGTGTGTGTGTGTGTGTGTGTGTGTGTGTGTGTAGCTGGTGATGGAGTTCTGCGGTGCTGGCTCGGTGACAGACCTGATTAAGAACACCAAAGGGAACTCTCTGAAGGAGGAGTGGACGGCCTACATCTGCAGGGAGATCCTCAGGGTAACGTGACCTTCACCTCACACACTCACTGAAACACTGTTTCTCAGAGCAGATTCTACAAATGTCTTATAAATCATGACAGTTTTTCTGAAAAACCTATGTTTCTTTATCAGTGGTGCTCAAACTATTTCATGTCAAGGAGCCCCAGAATCATATGTATTTGGCCGCAGACCCCCATCTGAAAATATGTTGTTCATCTAGGGAACCCCCAGAAGCAAAAATATGAGTTAAAAATGTTTGCTGTGAAAGAATAGGTACATTCAAGTAGTACCGAGTGCCGCGCTATGAGCTTGTAGATCTGCTATTTTTCAACAGCTAAAGTTTAAAATAATGGTTAAAGTGGTTAAAAGCTATAAGGTCTAAATGGGTTAACCACTCATTGTTGTGAGCTTACTGTATACATATATCGGCTGTTTTAGGGTCAATGTATCCACCCAGAATAGGCATGCTGGGGTTCAAGTGATTATAAGGTTCTTTATCTCCAGGACATCAACCCACACAGTAAAAGTATTCATTTACCACGTGAACTTTGGCGCTGATTAAATGCTATGTTGTTAAGGTCTTTGTGCCTAAATAAGATTATGGGTATATGTGATTATGTGGTATATATGAAATTATCCTCATTTTCATGTGTCACCGAGGGCTATGTATAATATATTGTACCCATATAGCCTCTAGCCAGTATTCATATCGTCACTGTTGGCTAGAAACTTCTTATCTCCATATTTAAACTTCCAGTGTTTTTCTACTTCATCAGGGACACAAAAGCATCAAAAGTAGCAGATCTGCAAGCACGAAACGCTGAGCTAAACGTGCGGTTCAAGCTTGTCGATCTGAACACACACACAAACGCACGCACGCACGCGCACTTGTTGTTTGACCGTGATCTGACAAAATGTGTTTGTGGCAATGTAATAGAATAACCATGAATGGTAATCAGTTCCGTTCAGTTCCATTCCGCCACATCACGTCTCTCCTAGTTTCCATTGTGTGACTTTTCTGTGCTCAGGTCTACAGATCCAAACAGAAAGCCTTATCGCTACATCTTGTCAATTACACGCGGTGCTGCTCTGAACTGAAGCCAAAATGATTTCCTGTCTTGTTCTGTTATTTTTCCTCTCTCAGCCCCTCATCTCTCTTCTCTGTTCTCTCATCTTGGCCTCTAATTCTATACTTGTCCTCTGTCCGTGTGTGTGTGTGTGTGTGTGTGTGTGTGTGTGTGTGTGTGTGTGTGTGTGTGTGTGTGTTCTTTGTTTACTCTCTGTCTCTCGTCTTTCTTCTGTCTTTTGTGTCTTGTTTCCTCTTTACTTTTTTATCTCTGTCTTTCTTGTTTTGCCTGTTGTTTTTTTTACTCTCCTCCTGTCTTCCGTCTCTTATTTATCAGGTTTATCTCTCATTATTTCTATCCATCTTTTGTCTAAGTGCAATTGGCTTGACTTCACTGCAGTGACTGCAGGCATGTACGGAATAGAAGACAGGCCAGTTTTCACAATGTAGAGGGAACACAGAATCAAAGAATGAATGATGCTCCTACATATGAACAAGTTCATGCACCACGCGGTACAACATATGTTTTGGTGGAATGAAAGGGCCCCGTGACAAAGCATACAATTAACAGTTAAATGCTTTCAACTAGCGTCCTTATTTTGTGCGTGTCATTCATTTAGAGCTTCAGAGCTTCATTTAGAGCTTCAGATCTGCTACTTTTGATGCATTTGTGACTCTGTCGGATGACCAAGGCATTCATTCAGGGAAAAATATTGACATTACGAGGTTTCCACCCAACAGCGACGATGTCGTCACAAATTCGTAAACAGGACTTGACCCAATGTTCCGCTCCACGGGATGTCACTCACAGTGGTGGAAAGTAACTTAAGTACATTTACTTAAGTACTGTACTTAAGTACAATTTTGAGGTATTTTTTAACTTTACCTGAGTATTTCCAATTTCCACCTACCTACTGTAGTATCTCTGATTTACTCCATCCACTACATTTATTTGAAAATGTTTAGTTACAGTTACTTTGTAGATTTTGATTTTGATTACAAAACATACATTACCCACTTCAGGCAGCCCTGCTATTCTTAAAAGTTTTTTGAAATGAGACATTCTGCATAGTGAGTACTTTCTACTTTTGGTACTTTTAAGTACATTCCGATGCCAATACTTATACTCAAGTAATACTTACTCAAGCACATTTTAAATTCTGGACTTTTACTTGTAATGGAGTATTTCTACATTGCAGTATTGATACATTTACTTTTTCCACCAGTGGTCACTCAGCTTGTGTCCGTCTCTCTGCAGGGTCTGACCCATCTGCACCAGCACAAGGTCATCCACCGAGACATCAAGGGCCAGAACGTACTGCTGACGGAGAACGCGGAAGTCAAGCTAGGTCAGTGCAGTGTTCCCCCCCAAAATAATCCTACATAATCCCCCCTCCCCACTCCGACAAGCACATGTAATTGTAAGAGTTGAGGCATTATATTTAGATTGACTCAGTTCCACAGATAAATGGCAAGCTGACCTTGTAGATCGACAATTTTTGCCTCCTTCTTATCTTATTTGTCAATTTGGCCAATGTTTGACCTGTTTTTATTGTATAGTTTGTTGTTTACTTTTGATGCGGCAATGGTATTTTGATGATGATATGATATGATATGATGATATTAAAAAGGTCTTAAAAGTTCTTAAATTGTCACTTCACTGTCATCTGGGGAGTGGGGACCCCCTCAAAATCACGTGGGGACCCCCCCACTCTGCCTCGTCAAAGACCCCCCCCCCCACTCTGCCTCGTCAAAGACCCCCCCCCCACTGCCTCGTCAAAGACCCCCCCCACTGCCTCGTCAAAGACCCCCCCCCACTCTGCCTCGTCAAAGACCCCCCCCCCACTGCCTCGTCAAAGACCCCCCCCACTCTGCCTCGTCAAAGACCCCCCCCCACTCTGCCTCGTCAAAGACCCCCCCCCACTCTGCCTCGTCAAAGACGCATTAAGGGTTGCACATATACTGTACAGTGCGTCGTTGTGTACAGTGTCGCGACGCACACCGGAAACAATAGATCTACAAGCTCACGACGCTCTCACGGTGCGACGCTCAAGCTTGTAGATCGGCTATTTTCGGTGCGTGGCGGTACCGGCGTACAACTAAGTCCAGTTTAGTAAATCCAGCTTTAGGATTAAGGAGGCTAGTAGGAGGTGTGAAGTTTCTGTGGGAGCGCGCGTGTGTGTGTAATTACTCTTTAGAAAAGCAGCCTACTCATCTTTACACACGCACGCACACACGCACGCACGCACGCACGCACGCACGCACGCACGCACGCACCACTCTATTAAGCCCAGTAGGGTGGGATTATGTATAATGTAGCTGCTTGTTTGTAAATCAGGAAAGTTATGGCAGGCTTTATAGTTCGTTTTTGTTTATGGCCCATTGTGAAAGTCGGTAAAACCCAGTGCGATGCAGCAATACACCCACATACACTTCACTGGAGCAAATTGGTTAATGTTTTTTATATACAGTATGTCTGTACAGTATGTCCTCTCATGCAATTAACTGACTATATATACACATACTGTACACATACACATAAACTGAGTGGTCACCTTTATCCTATAATGGCCTGGACCAGGGGTTCTCAACCCGTGGGTCGCGACCCCTCGGGGGGTCGCCAAATTATTTTAGGGGGTCCCCAAATTATTTAAACATTTTTAAAATTTTATTTTCACGATTTTTCTAAAATAGCAGACCTACAAGCTCGTAGCGCGCCACTCGGTGGCGCGCTACGAGCTTGTAGATCTGCTATTTTTCAATAGCTAAATTATAACAATGCTTAAAACACCAAAAGAGGTTCCCGCCCAAAATGGTTTAAGGTTATTGTAGCAGTCAATTTATATTGGGGGTCGGGAGGGGGCGGGGCGGGGGTCCCGAGACATTGCCAAAGCATTTCCGGGGGTCCCCGGCCAAAAACGTTGAGAACCCCTGGCCTGGACTACTGATGGGAGTGGTCTCTTCCCCATGTACAGGGCACGAGGGCTCACTGAGTAGTTTGATGAGTACTGTATAAAAACGATGAGAATCATAATACTATGGCCTTCGCTGTGACCAGATGTTAACCCATTTGAACACCTGTGAGACAGACGGTGCTGTTCTGGCGTGTTGGTCACCTATCTATTGTGTGTGTGTGTATGTGTGTGTGTGTGTGTGTGTGTGTGTAGTGGACTTTGGTGTGTCGGCCCAGTTGGACAGAACGGTGGGAAGGAGGAACACATTCATCGGGACGCCATATTGGATGGCTCCAGAGGTCATCGCCTGTGATGAGAACCCTGATGCCACCTACGACTTCAAGGTGTGCATTTCATTAACAGCCTCTTGTCTTACTTACTTTCCCTTCTATGTATTTGTTGTTGCTCTGTATCTGTCTCTCACCATTAACACAGTGTGTCTCTCTCCATCATTGCAGAGTGATTTGTGGTCATTGGGGATTACAGCCATAGAGATGGCTGAAGGCGCTCCACGTGAGTACACACAGTATTTGCTTTCAACTGAGTGTTAAATATACTCTTGTAAATAGACTGGCGAATGGGCAACATTTACTGATTATTTATTTACTCTTTTTCCCCGTCCACTGGTTTAGGATAGAACTGGAGTCACTCTTGTAAATCGTGTGTGTGTGTGTGTGTGTGTGTGTGTGTGTGTGTGTGTGTGTGTGTGTGTGTGTGTGTGTGTGTGTGTGTGTGTGTGTGTGTGTGTGTGTGTGTGTGTGTGTGTGTGTGTGTGTGTGTGTGTGTGTGTGTGTGTGTGTGTGTGTGTGTGTGTGTTAAACTAACAGTGTTATTGGCATTGACATTATGTATTGATCATGGAAGCTTAACTCAGGCTGGACTTTGACTATGCGCCATGATAATTATGGTAAATACATGGAATTTGTCGAGAGTGCATTTTCTTAGCTCACCTCTGATTGGTTCTGGTGTCCGTCTGTCTGTCTTGTCTCTCCAGCACTGTGTGACATGCACCCAATGAGAGCCCTCTTTCTCATTCCACGGAACCCCGCCCCTAGGCTCAAGTCGAAGAAATGGTGAGTGTGGTTGTCTGACTCTGGACCACTTGAACACCTCAATGATAACCTGAAGAAATGGTGAGTGTGGTGGTCTGACTCTGGACCACTTGAACACCTCACTGATAACCTGGTCTGGACCACTTGAACACCTCACTGATAACCTGGTCTGGACCACTTGAACACCTCACTGATAACCTGGTCTGGACCACTTGAACACCTCACTGATAACCTGGTCTGGACCACTTGAACACCTCACTGATAACCTGGTCTGGACCACTTGAACACTTCACTGATAACCTGGTCTGGACCACTTGAACACCTCACTGATAACCTGATGATAGGTGAGTGTGGTGGTCTGACTCTGGACCACTTGAACACCTCACTGATAACCTGAAGAAATGGTGAGTGTGGTGGTCTGGACCACTTGAACACCTCACTGATAACCTGAAGAAATGGTGAGTGTGGTGGTCTGGACCACTTGAACACCTCACTGATAACCTGAAGAAATGGTGAGTGTGGTGGTCTGGACCACTTGAACACCTCACTGATAACCTGATGATAGAAATGGTGAGTGTGGTGGTCTGACTCTGGACCACTTGACACCTCACTGATAACCTTATGATAGGTTCTTGGTTTACCAAGGATCCTAGATGACTACTTCTATGCATTTGGATGTATTGCCTCATTTTGTCCTTGCTTTCAGTAAGTCGCTCTGGAAAAAATCGTATAGTTTTGTCCGTCAGTCAGTCACTCAAAATCCCCATAGATGGGAGAGCCCCCATATATGGTGCTCAGGTGTGTGACATCACGTGACATCCCTGATGTCATAGTAAATGCGACCTGCTGTCGCAATTACAGTATCTCCATATACTGTATGGAGATCCCTGAATTGTCATCAATATTGGCCAGCAACTCTACATCTGACCTCAAACCCTTAGATCTCCATATATGGATATGTGTCAGAACCTGTTCTGACATTCCATATGTTGATCCTTCCCCATCCATCCTTCCTCTTCGATGTCTCCCTTTTGACTGATACCTGTCCATTCACATTTCAAACTCTAGACGGGCCTGCCCCAAAGTTATTAGTGCAGCTGCGCCTGGCAGCCGGCGAAAACTAGAGTTCCCAACAGGCCCGAAAATTAAGACCTGCACCTACCTGGGCCCTCATCAAACTCTGTACACTCAAGATACTGCCCCCGCTGCCACCCTTAGATCTCCATATATGGAGCTGACCTGTTCTGACATTCCATATGCTGATCTGACATCATCACACCCTGTAGACTCAAGACACGCTCCATATATGGCCAGTACAGAATTAATTCTATATGTTGATCTGACCCCCCCATGCAAAAGCGCCAGCGCTCGCCCTGTCACCCAGGCGGATGCGTGCTTGACCTGAGGCGTCTTACTGGTTACTAAGAATGGAGGGTTTAAGACTGGCTAACTCCAGTGGTCTATTCTTGGTCCCTGTCTTTTTTTGCCTCTACACCAAACCAAATTTAGAGGAGCTGCTATTTTTGGTGAATGTTCACCTTTTCACACTGAGTGTTCGACTATTATGAATATGATATGCCCAGGATAGGGATGCTAGATTGCATGTAGAATTGTTATATAAATAAATTTTTGCACTATATGTGCCCTAAATTTGAAAAAAGAAATTTAACTGAAAGTAGTAAAAGTAAAAAAGGCCACTGCAAGCTGCTGCGCTTTGTAGTCTGTGTGAAAAAGTCAGTGTGTCAGCTGTATACTGTCTGATTTTGGCCTGACACAGAAACAAAAAGTAAAAGTCTAGACCAGACCAGATTGTTATTGATATTCCTGAATGCACTTATATTGCACATTTTCTAGTCATTCCGACAACTCAAATGTGTTTTACAATGTACTTCACATTACCCCAGTCACACACACCGCAGTGGCAAAACAGTGTTACACCACCTTGCACGTTACACACTCACACGCCAACCACCTGTTCATCAGGAGCACCTGCAGTATAGTTCAGTGTCTTGCTCTAGGACACGTTGACATGCATCCAGAAGTATGGAACCAGGATCCTTCTGGACTCCCACACAGCCGCACCACCTCCTGAGCCACTGCCGCACCATAGTCTATCAGCAGGGCTGATAGACGATTGAAAAAATCGTGGGATAAAATGTAAGGATAAAATAATTGTGAGGTTGCAGGCTAAGTGTGGTGGACAGATCTCAATGGTTTCGCATGCCTAAACACATCTCGTTGTTTTGCACAAAGCTGTCAGACAGCTCTCAATGTTCCCTTGTAAATTACTGTTTACAAGGATGAAAGCCTTCACAACACATAGTGCTTCAGACCGCCAATTTCCACGACTGTCATCTAGCAGCAATCAGAACTTTATTGTCACATCACAGCTTTACAGCTGTAAAGAAGTGGGGAAAATGTGTTTTTAGGTGCGTGCTCCATAGTTTTTGTTGTTTTCAGAAAGACAAAAGAAAAGACAAAGGGAGACAGGGAGAGCATGGAGAAAAGTACATCAAACGGCCACGGGAAACATGTCGAGGATAGGCAAAGATCAAAGATATGTACATATGTACACATAGCATAATCCGGATGGTACAGTATGTACATGAGGTTTGACCACACATAAGGTTAAACACAAAGGTGGTAGCACTTTGGTAGGTCCACATAGCAGCAGGTATGTACAGTACATGAGATTAGGCATTAAGTGTCAGCTCATTCATTGTACATGAAAATGTGCGACGTGTCTTCTCGCGGTGTGCGTTTAATCGACCTTGTGAAGAGACAAAGTTGGTACTTAAGGTGTGTGTGTGTGCGTATGCACGTGTGCGTGTGTGTGTGTGTGTGTGTGTGTTTGTGTGTGTGTGTGTGTGTGTGTGTGTGTGTGTGTGTGCGCATGCGCGTCCAGGTCCAAGAAGTTCCAGTCGTTCATAGAGAGCTGTCTGGTGAAGAGCCACAGTCAGAGGCCCAGCACGGAGCAGCTCCTCAAACACCCGTTCATCAGAGACCTGCCCAACGAGAGGCAGGTGCGCATCCAGCTCAAAGACCACATCGACCGCACCAAGAAGAAGAGAGGAGAGAGAGGTACGTACGCTGCATGCCAAGCATGCTGGCACATGTGGATTTGGAGTAAACACACGCGCACACATACACTGTGAAATCCCATTGTTATGTTACCTCCGAAGAGTGTATGAATGGAGCTAAATGGAGCCACTGTTCGGCGTTAAAAGAACATTAAGTATGGTGCTGGTGCGTTAGGTAGAGCTACACCGTTAAATCCGTTTTCACACTCCGAGTCAAATTAGCATGCACGCACAAGCGCACAAGCGCACGCACAAGCGCACAAGCACAAGCAGAACCAAACCACATTTATTAAGTCCGCCGAAGTGGCATACTGTGAGGCATTGGGTCCGACATCTTCATGATGAAGTATAGAAATGTTTTCTGCAGGGACAGAAGCTTTGTGTGTATCTGTCACTTTGTCACATTCACATGGCAGGAATGTGAAATGTAGCTGGTGGTGGTTGACAGTGGTTGGACTGAACCCACTTCTGACACAGAAAATTATGTTCTCCACTGCTACAGTACAGTGGTTGGACTGAGCCCACTTCTGACACAGAACATTATGTTCTCCACTGCTACAGTACGTTGGACTGAGCCCACTTCTGACACAGAACATTATGTTCTCCACTGCTACAGTACAGTGGTTGGACTGAGCCCACTTCTGACACAGAACATTATGTTCTCCACTGCTACAGTACAGTGGTTGGACTGAGCCCACTTCTGACACAGAAAATTATGTTCTCCACTGCTACAGTACGTTGTGAATGCAATTTGCAGCACCCTTATCTGAACAAGCCGGCTATGAATGCACAAAGCATTTGGTGAATACAGAACTTCAACATAGCCCTTGAATGAGTGCAAGCGGAAATTAAAGAATACCACGGGTGCTTTTTTGTTGTTGTTGTTTTCCACATTTGGCAATGCAATCCATCATCTTCAAAGTGTGGACATATACGACCCCACAATAATACAACCCTAGCACCCTTCACAATAGTGAATACACACAATGATATTTCTCTGATAAAGGCGTTATAAATGATTTTGTATCGTCGCAGATTACTATGAAAATCTGCAAAACCTGTCAGTGACTCCGTCACGGCACCATATATGGCCGTCAGTCCGTCGGACCTCGTGACAAGTCACGCCATGCACCATATATGGTCGTCAGTCCATCACGTCTCGTGACACGCTCCATATATGGCCGCCTCCATATATGAAGATCATGACACTGACCTCATCAAACCCTGGATAGCCATACATGGAGAAGACTGAATCATCACCTAGATCTGCATATATGTAGACGGCCAGCAACTCTACAGCTGACCTCAAACCCTTAGATCTCCATATATGGAGCTGACCTGTTCTGACATTCCATATATTGATCCTTCCCCACCTGTCCTTCCTCTTCGATGTCTCCCTTTTGACTGATACCTGTCCATTCAAACTCTAGACGGGCCTGCCCCAAAGTTATTAGTGCAGCCGTGCCCGGCAGGCCCGAAAATTAAGGCCGTATCTACACAATGATGGATTGTGTCGATGGAACCAAATGTTAAGAAGCACGGCTGGTATCCTTTTAATGCGTTAACCATTAGCTCTGTTGATTTCACATGAATACCTCTGTCTTTCTGCCCCCCCCCCCAAGATGAGACGGAATATGAGTACAGTGGCAGTGAAGAGGAGGATGAGGAGAGAGACGTGGGTGAACCAAGGTATGTGGTTTCTTTCTTTCCTTCTCACGCATGTGCGTGCGTGTGTGCACGCATACACACACACACACACACACACACACACACACACACACACACACACACACACACACACACACACACACACACACACCCTCCCCCCTTCAATTATCTCCAAATTAATTCTCATCCTCATCCTCAGCTCTATCATCAACATCCCCGGGGAGTCCACCCTGAGGCGGGACTTCCTGCGTCTCCAGTTGGCCAATAAGGAGCGGTCGGAGGCGCTGCGGCGGCAGCAGCTGGAGCAGCAGCAGAACGAGGAGCACAAGCGCCTACTACTGGCTGAGAGGCAGAAACGCATCGAGGAGCAGAAGGAGCAGAGGAGACGGCTGGAGGAGGTGAGTGGAGGGCACGCACACACGCGCACACACACACACACACACACACACGTGTACACGTACTGTAATAGCGTCATTTGTATTACTATAAATAGCTAAAGATTGGGCTGGCCATTATTAGACTTCATGTCTTATTTTAGCATGGGTGGACAGGACGGTGCCATGTCATTATTCCGACCTCCCATTGTTCAGAAATTACTAACCCTATCTCTAACCCTAACCCTAAACATAACCGCAAGCACGGGAGCAGCGCATGTTCGCCAACCAGCAGCTCATGTTTGCCAACCTTAATACACGTTCGCCAACCTTAATGCATGTTCGCCAACCTTAATGCATGTTCGCCAACCTTAATACACGTTCGCCAACCTTAATGCATGTTCGCCAACCTTAATGCATGTTCGCCAACCTTAATGCATGTTTGGATCTATGGGCAGACACCGACAGGACACAGTTTACCTACTGCTGGCTGTGAGAATTGTATGCTACATAAGGATCATGTGTCGAACTTACTTACTTACTTATCCCCATTACGCCGGCTGGCGCATAGGGCAGCAACAAAGTTCCTCCACTTGCATCTGTCTTTCGCCATCTTCTCTATGGTCCCCCAGCTCTGATGTTGTTGCTGGAGCTCTTTCTCGACCGTCCTACGCCATGTCGTTTTGGGCCTGCCTTTCTTTCTCTTTCCCTCTGGGGTCCAGTGTAATGCGACTCTTGGTATAGCGTTGATGTCCATTCTGAGCACATGTCCAATCCAGGTCCACCTGCGTTTATTGACTATACTGTGCATGTTGTCTTGTAGGGTGATGTTGAGGAGGTTTTTGTTTGAGATGGTCTTGGGCCAGAATATGTGTAGGATCTTTCGCAGGCATGATGTGTGGAAAGTGGATAGTTTATGGATGTCGTTTTCTGTTGTTTTCCAGCATTCTGCACCGTACAGTAGTGTTGAGAGTACACAGAGAGTTTTGAATGTCCTTACTAGCTCCCCCATCATGGTGAATGATGCTTCCGAGGTATGTGAAGTGATTTGTATTCTCCAAAACCTGCTCCTCTATTGTTATATGTGTTGGTGTACTGGTGTTGATGGGCATGATTTTGGTTTTATTGTTGTTAACGATCAGTCCGACTTGTTGGCCATAGTGTTGTAGTCTGTCTGTTTTTTCCTGAAGATGTGTGTGTGTATGTGACATAAGGGCAAGGTCATCCGCAAAGTCAAGGTCTTCAATGGTGGAATGCAGGGTCCATCGTATCCCTCTTGCCTTGTCCTCTGTGGCTCTCCTCATGACCCAGTCTATTGCAAGATTGAAAAGTCATGCTGACATCACACATCCTTGGCGGACTCCGGATTGTACATCAAAGCTGGTGATGCTTGTTCCCACAGTGCAAGAAAAGCCAGTATAGAACTGTTGGATGATTTTAACTATGTGGGAGGGGATTCCATAGCTTCTCATGATCTTCCAGAGACTATCGCGATGGATGCTGTCAAAAGCCTTCTTAAAGTCAATGAAGTTTATGTATAGCTGTCGTTGCCATTCACTGCACTGCTCAATGATGTTCCTGAGAGTGAATATCTGGTCAACGCATCCCTTTCCTCTCCTAAAACCGGCTTGTTCATCGCGAAGTACTTTGTCAACTGCTGGTGTAATACGGTGTATGATGATTTTACAGAATATTTTGCTGGGAACAGAAAGAAGTGTGATGCCCCTCCAGTTGTTACAGTCGGATAGTGTGCCTTTCTTTGGAACCTTAACGATCACTCCTTTTGTCCAGTCCGATGGTATCTTCCCTTCCACCCAGATGTGTGTCGAACAGTCTTCAGTCTTAATATAATATAAGTCAAATAGCATTTTAGGGTTTGGAATCCGGAACCGGATCCAACACTGAGGAACCAGAATTGGTTCCATCTAGCGATGTCCCGATCACGTTCTTTTTTTTGCTCACGATCCAATTCCGATCATTTGATTTTGAATATTGATACTAGGGGTGTCCCGATCACGTTTTTTGCTCCCCCTCCGATTCTGATGATTTGAAAATTACATAATCGGCCCTGATTTCCGATCACGTTATCGGATCGGGACAACCCTAGTTCCATTCCATCACATCGGGACAACCCTAGTTCCATTCCATCACATTTGGAAGGGTTTATCACATTGTCAGAGCTTGTATGTGGACTTCACGTCCGCTACAATTACTATAGGCCTACCAGTGGTGTCACGTCAATACCAGTGGTTCTCAAACCTTTTAATTTCAAGGATTATTGTAACTCTGAGAGTGTACAAATGGAGCAAAATAGACCCTTTTACGGGTCCATTTGGTTCCATTTGTACACTCAGAGTTACAGACTTGTAAGGGTCCATTTGGATCCCCCTATAGGAATTGTTAAAGGGAACCGTTAAGGAATCAGACCGTTGAGAGGGAATTATTAAGGAACCAGAATTGTGGCAGTCGAGAACATTTCCTAGTGTTTATTTTGACCTCTGGGAATTATCAGCTGGGTGGAGGTTTACAACGTCAGGACAATTCCCATAAAGTCATGTAAGTTGTCAGTCACAGAAAATCACGGAAGAAAAGTGCACTAATTTCACTGTGAAACACTTTGCTGTTGAGGGTCTAAACGTCGTGCTGTTAAGCTGTCGTCCCCATGTCACACAAACCCCTGTCCCAGTAGTGGTTAAGTAGGCAGAAAGCATAAAAGGTATATTTTTTGAATGCTTACGGGTGCGGGGTGCCATGTGGGTCCATTTTTCACAGTCTCTCAGAGTTAAAGTGGCACGAGTCAGGATATTGCTGCATATTTGACACTGGTCTGATAGGTGTTCATGTTGGCACAATACCACCAAGAGGAGGAGGGGGGGGGGGGGAGACAGAGAGGCAGGCATGTGCACACACACACACACACACACACACACACACACACACACACACACACACACACACACACACACACACACACACACACAGTGGTGGAAAAAGTACTCAAATGTTTTACTTCCGTAAAAGTATCAATACTGCAATATAGAAATACTCTATATTGTATAATAAGTCTGGAATTCTAAATGTACTTGAGTAAAAGTACAAGTAAGTATTGGCATCAAAATGTAAAAGTACTCATTGTGCAGAATGACCCATTTCAAGTTTTCAAATGTGTAAAAATAAATGTAAAATTGCAGATCGGCTATTTTAAAATGGCCAAAATGTATATAGGGCTGAAGTGGTTAATGTATAAAATCTACAAAGTAACTAGTAAATAAAGTTTTCAAATAATTGTAGTGGAGTAACAGTACAATATTTGCCTCTGAGATGTAGTGGAGTAGAAGTAATGGAAATTGGAAATACTCGAGTAAAGTACAAATACCTCAAAATTGTACTTATGTACAGTACTTGAGTACATATACTTAGTTACTTTCCACCACTGCATGTGCACGCACACGCACTCTTTCCCCAGTGCCCCCCGTTAGTTCCAGAGAGCAGGCTTATACTGTAGCAGGAAATCCTTAGCCCATAATCTGTGCTCGTTCTCTGGGTTCCCACCAGAGAAGTCCTCCAAACGCACAGCTAAACACCACCACTGGGATAGGCCAACGTCACCTCTTAACTCTGGGGTGCGCGCGTGCGTGCGTGTGTGTGTGTGTGGGGGGGGGGGGTTAGATTCTCCTGCGGGTAGTCTGGGTTTGAATCCCAGGTAGGACATAACAGCAAAACCTTGCTGTCAGGCAGAAACCTTGTATCTCCATATTTCAACTTTTCATGCTTTTCTTCCGTAAACGTACAACCCTACCTAATCATACAAGAGTGTCGCACACAAAAGTTATAAGATATGGTCGTTATTGGACATACGGTTTCAACCCGACAGCAGCGAAAAGTCATGGACTGTAGTGTTAATGTTGACTGAGGTGCAGCTGGGAGGTGCATTTATTGCATAGTGTTCATCATGTTCATTGCATTCGGGTGGCATTATGACTGGTTCTGTGTATTCCTCCTCTACTCTGAACTGAGTAGAGGAACTGAGTAGAGGAACTGAACTGAACTTCATTGCATTCGGGTGGCATTATGACTGGTTCTGTGTATTCCTCCTCTACTCTGAACTGAGTAGAGGAACTGAGTAGAGGAACTGAACTGAACTTCATTGCATTCGGGTGGCATTATGACTGGTTCTGTGTATTCCTCCTCTACTCTGAACTGAGTAGAGGAACTGAACTGAACTTCATTGCATTCGGGTGGAATTATGACTGGTTCTGTGTATTCCTCCTCTACTCTGAACTGAGTAGAGGAACTGAGTAGAGGAACTGAACTGAACTTCATTGCATTCGGGTGGCATTATGACTGGTTCTGTGTATTCCTCCTCTACTCTGAACTGAGTAGAGGAACTGAGTAGAGGAACTGAACTGAACTTCATTGCATTCGGGTGGCATTATGACTGGTTCTGTGTATTCCTCCTCTACTCTGAACTGAGTAGAGGAACTGAACTGAACTTCATTGCATTCGGGTGGCATTATGACTGGTTCTGTGTATTCCTCCTCTACTCTGAACTGAGTAGAGGAACTGAGTAGAGGAACTGAACTGAACTTCATTGCATTCGGGTGGCATTATGACTGGTTCTGTGTATTCTCCTCTACTCAACAGCAACAGCAAAGGGAGCGTGAGGTGAGGAAACAGCAGGAGAGGAGACGATATGAGGAGATGGAACAACTGAGGAGAGAGGAGGAGAGGAGGCATGCAGAGAGAGAGCAGGTACTATACACACACACACACACACACACACACACACACACACACACACACACACACACACACACTCGCACACATGCAAGTAATGGGCATATATGCATTAAAATCCTCATTTCCAATTTATACAGGGTCCATTTGGTTACATTTGCACAGTGTTGAAGGTGCAATATTATTCTTTCAAATATGTCAGGGACATCCGTTTCAGGCTTATTTCTTCAGGTTGTCAGGACACTTGGCTTGCATTCAGTTGCTGTTGTCCAAAGATGGTTGTGTTCTGGTATCTGACCTGTCATCTTTCTGACCATTCACTTTTTTCAGCTATCAAACACTGGTGTGTGTTTGGGAGTACACCCCCCCCAGCCCCCCCCCCCCCCCCCCTCTCTCTCTCATTGAACCTCACCTGGCTGCCAGGAGGACATCAGTCTGTTTGCTGGCAGGCTTCCTCTCATACACTCAATCTTCCTCCCAGTCACTATTCTGTCTCTCTCTCTTTCTTTCTCTGTCTATCTCTCTCCATCGCCCCAGACCTGCCTTTCTATTTCACTTTTTCAGTCTTTCTCTGGGTGTATTATTCTGCTTTTCCCCCTCTACTCGATCATTTTTCTTTCCTTTCCTTTCTTTTTTCTTTTTTTTGTAGAATTTGGCTTCCTTTGCC
>NC_136799.1:23979428-23992785 GCF_951216825.1 Electrona antarctica | reverse complement strand
TTTTTTTTTTCTTTTTTTGTAGAATTTGGCTTCCTTTGCCAAGTTCCATTGTTTGTTTCTTATCTCTCACCTACTGTATCAATCTGTCTCTCTCTCTGTCTTTTTCCCTCATGTCGTCTTCCTCTTTATGCCCTCTTGCAGTCACTGGGCTCTGTCTGTCTGTCTGTCTGTCTGTCTGTCTGTCTGTCTGTAAATAAAGTTTAAATAAAGGCTTCGTTTCTCTCTCTCCCTCTCTCGCTAACAGACAGACAGACATACAGACAGACAGACAGACAGACGCATACTGGAGATTCGTTCTCTTCCTTTAGCTCTCCTGTGACTCTGACTTTCTCTTCCCACCCTTGCGGCTGCTTGCATAAATCCCAGGAGGGTGTCTGTGCTAGTGTTCTCTCTCTCTCTCTCCTCTCTCTCGCTCTCCTCTCTCTCTCTCTCTCTCTCTCTCTCTCTCTCTCTCTCTCTCTCTCTCTCTCTCTTTTCATCTTTCTCTCCCGCTGCCATTGGATGTGAAGGAATATCATAACATGGTGTTCACTGTTCTCTCTCCCTCTCCACGACGATTAAGACTACAGTATATCTGATACAGTTACAAGCAGATCCCTTATCTTTCTCTCCCTCATTCTTGGGCATTCCGGGATGTAATTCTCAATGTATCCCTCCTCTCTCTCTCTCTCTCTCTCTCTCTCTCTCTCTCTCTCTCTCTCTCTCTCTCTCTCTCTCTCTCTACCCACTGATGCATGGTTGTAGCAGTTTGTATCCGTTGGTATAGCAGCAAGAGGAGCAGATGTCACTTTGAGTTTCTCTTTGTCTCAGTCTTCATCTTTCTTTCCCTCACTCCAACATTGCTTTTCTCTCTCTCTCTCTCTCTCTCTCTCTCTCTCTCTCTCTCTCTCTCTCTCTCTCTCTCTCTCTCTCCCCTTCTCCCCTGGGCCTGATGATATGCTGCGGTTTGGGAGTTACCCTCCTTCTTGATCTATATCTCCTTGTCTTTCTTTTCATTATAAGACACGCGGCATGCCCCCATCTCTCTCTCTCTGCCTCCCATGTAGCTGCTGATGCAGGTTGTGGTTACAGGAACACATCCACAGATCAGTGCTTTCCACACGGTGAGCCAAGGCACACTGGTGTGTTGTGAAACCGCTCCAGGAGTGTCTTGGCATGTTGTCAGTGGTGGAAAAAAGTATCAAATTAATACTGCAATATATAGAAATACTCTGTTACAAGTAAATGTCCGTAATTCAAAATGTACTTGAGTGAAAGTACATCAAAATGTACTTAAAGTACTAAAGTGGAAAGTACTCAATGTCCAATTTAAAACTTCAAAATGTACAGTATACAAATCTTTTGAAAATAGCAGATCTACAAGCTCACAATGCGTCACATCACGACACATTGTGAGCTTGTAGATCAACTATTTTCAAATTACCTAAATATACAGGCTGAAGTGGTTTGTGTATGTTTTGTAAAATAATCAAAAAAAAAATAAGTAACTAGTAACTAAAGTTTTCACATAAATGTAGTGGAGTAAAAGTACAATATTTGGATCCGAGATGTAGTGGAGTAGAAGTGAAAGTACTGGAAATTGTAAATACTCAAGTACAAATACCTTAAAATTGTACTTAAGTACAGTACTTAAGTAAATGCACTTAGTTACTTTCCATGACTGCAATTTGTGACAACCACACATTATTATTGCAATATACTGTATGCAACTATACAAAAGGTTACATTAATTTACTATATCAACGCTTTGGATGAATTCATTTAAATCTTTTTAACCTTTTCCAAAATAGTGAAAATACTCTCACAATCTGTTTCATTGCGACACGTTGTGATCTTGTAGATCTTCTATTTTTGCTATGAACATACTTTAAGTGTGCCTTGAGAGATATTTTGACTTGCCCATTGTTGTGTCTCGGTCACAAAAAATTTGAAAAAACAGTAACCACTGCCGCCGACCGTAGATGACGTCCATCTTCCTTTACCTGTCTCTTCCCCTCTCAGGTTTTCTCCTGCATTAACATGGTTTCTCTCTTTCTCTTTCTCTTTCTCTCTGCCCCGTGCCGTGCGTGCCGGCGTGCTCACTGTTGTTCAGGAGTATATCCGTAGGCAGCTGGAGGAGGAACAGAGGCAGTTAGAGATCCTGCAGCAGCAGCTGTTACAGGAGCAGGCTTTACTGCTGGTAAACCGGAACGGGGCGCTCTATGACCCCCACACTATAGCGCTGTATACCCTGTGATGTGTGGCCCTATCTACAGTTGGGTGCCACCGATATTGTCCCTTATCATTTGACCCATTTAGGCCTGACCTCAAAATTTAAAAAAAAATCCTTCTAAATCCTCCAGTTTTCTGAAATAAATATTTTCACGATTTTTCAAAAATAGCAGACCTACAAAGCTCGTAGCGCGCCACTCAGTGGCGCGCTATGAGCTTGTAGATCTGCTATTTTTCAATAGCTAAATTATAACAATGTTTAAAACACCAAAAGGGGTTCCCGCCCAAAATGGGTTAACTGTCCTTTTGCGCAGATCACCCAAAGAAAAGGACAACACCCAAAGAAAAGGACAATATCGATGGCCTCCAACTGTATAGTGCTGTATACCCTGTGATGTGTGGCCCTATCTACCTACCCCCTTCACTCCATCACACTGTAGCCCAGACAAATGGCAGCGTCTGTGTCGTGGCGTGATACTAAAGTCTGGACACGCACAACAACATTTTCTAAAAGCCAAATAAACGACAACGAACAACAGCATGTAGAAGCAAGCAAACTCCCCCATTGAAAGCAGGGGGAGTCCACTTCTTCCGTTAGCAATAAAGTCAGTATATCTTCTGAATAAAACGCATGTTTCCTCAATAAATACATAATGTACCACATTAACGACTGCACCCATGGCATCTCTGGGCGGTACTTGGTGCAGCAGCTAATGTTGGATGTACACTCATACTAACTTTATGGAAGAAGTTGTTTCATTGAGAAAATCGTTTGGAAAACTGTTTTCATTGCTGCTGCCTTTATACATCGACAATGGCAGAAGCCGGCCTGTTTTCGGCTGGTGACTGTGTGCTTACGTTTGTGACCTAGACTTCAGTGTTCCACTCGATTCTAGATGCCAACGTCTGTCTGGCCAACTCCATACTGTACATCCAGAGGGTGTTTTGAACGGGGATATTGTATGTTAGCAAGAAAAAACATTGCAGTACAGGGGTGGAGCGTGGGGGGGAAATAGAGATTGCCTTTTCTGACAATATTATCTTTCCCCCACCCTGATCAATTTGGTCAAATCACCCACTGCATGTATCATTAACATGGCTGGATCTCCTGAGGGTGGAAAACAAAACCGATAACACTGTTTTGATGAAGTAAATGAGGCCAGCCCACACAACGCTGGGTGAAAATGAGACATTGATTGTTTTCTCACAGCACTCCAAATAAGACATAAGACAATAATTTGTCCAGGCTATAGTGACTCTCTGCATAAATGGGTTTGAGGAATTTGCAGGACAGATTTTTGCCTGTTTTTCCCACCAGTCGTTTGTAGATTACTCGATCAAAGCACATTTAAAAGGTAAATAAAAGTAAGCGAGGCACAGGGAGATGATGACGCAAAGACGAGCCTTTTGAGATCCGGCCCATGTTTATATCCCAGAACAGTGCGATGAACCGTCCTACCTCCCTCCATTGCCCAAACATGGAATCCACAATGTATTGTTGTGACCCATAATCTTTTTTTGCATTCCTTGCATTTTTTCCTTCCTGGCTCGTTTCCTTATTCTCTCCCTTCTGTCGTCTGTCTTATACTCTTTTAATTGTTTGCCAAAACCTCATTTGTGTTTGTTTGATCTGCCCCTCGCATCCTTTGTCAAACTTGTTATTGTGAAACGAAGGCAACATGCCCATTGGGCAATGCGCTTGCCCAAACTTTGCTGCATGATCAGAGCATATGCCAGTTGTGTCAGCAGGCGGTGAATGACCCGGGTCAGTTAGCAGATGAATAAACTTTCCATGGTTTGTTTATGCCACCTCAGTGGGGAGTCGGCACATAGAACAACACAGTGCCAGGAAGCTGCATGGAAAGATATATAAAAATATATTTGGAGGAAGTCGGTTGACTTTACTAAAAGTAAATTATATCTTCGCCAATCTGGACAGCCAAGCAGGTTCAAGCAAATGTTAAGTACCATTCCATGAGTGCTATTTGACCCCGGTCAGGTCAGCCACGGGCTAAGGATCACGTCATGGTAACCATTTCCTCTTTATGTATTTCCTCTTTTTGTTATTTCCACCTTTTCTCGCTCTCTCTCATGTCCTCCCATCCTCCCTCCCTCCCTCACTGCAGGAGTACAAACGTAAGCAGATCGAGGAGCAGCGGCAGGCAGAGCGATTGCAGAGGCAGCTCCAGCAGGAGAGGGCCTACCTGGTGTCTCTGCAGCAGCAACAGCAGCAGGAGGGCCGAGCTGCAGACAAGAAGCAGCTGTACCACTACAAAGATGCTGTCAACCCCAGTGACAAGCCCGCCTGGGCCAAAGAGGTAACACCCCCCCCCCCCCCTCAGCAATTCATATGCAATGCGTACATGTTGACAACACGGGCATGCAGAGCAGCCAATGTGGGAAGAGTGTCAAGTATCAAGTAGCTGAGTAATCCACCGTTTGCAAAGGGGGGGGGGGCCCTGCTAGTACATTTTTGAGTGGTGTCTAACTGCTCCACTGACTGCGTGTGTTCTGTCTGTCTGTCTGTCTGTCTGTCTGTCTGTCTGTCTGTCTGTCTGTCTGTCTGTCTGTCTGTCTGTCTGTCTGTCTGTCTGTCTGTCTGTCTGTCTGTCTGTCTGTCTGTCTGTCTGTCTGTCTGTCTGTCTGTCTGTCTGTCTGTCTGTTTAGAGTATGAACAGCTGCAGTGACCTAAAGTGGCACTGCTGAGCCATTCACACTGAGCACTATAACTATAATTCCAGCCAGCCAGTGGTGTTGTTGAGCAGCCTGCACCGCTCAGTTCACACGGGTGTCATTTTTACACTCTCAACACTGAACTCTCTGGTCCTTTGACTGCATGCCCCACTATCTGCCCCGTTTTAAGGTTGTCCACACATTTTTGCAGTTGACTGCATGGTGCATGCAGTTTGCCGTTGTTTTGCATCTGAATACAATTATCCATATGGCAAACTATAATGGTGGCTTTGTGCTGCACTAATTATTCATGTGCTGATGCATCTTCTGACCTTTGTCACTGAGGACTTAGTGGAGCTGGTGCTGAGGCCTTATGGTGTGTCTGAATATGGACATTCCCAGTGTAGTGATCCAAGTGATAAATGATATTAGAGCCAATGGACTCAGACATTTTAAGCTATTATGTCTGAAAATAATACATTACACTGCATTTGATGGTATTAAACCAGGGGTTTACATTTTTAAATATACATTTCCTGTACATAATACTGTACAGTACCGTTAAAAAGTCAAATGCAAATGCATCGCTTTGTAAGGCTGTGGTTTATTTAACCACAGTGAAATTTCAATTGTCTTTTGTTGGCAGTGCCAGGGCACACTTGGCATTTCACACGGCACACTCGAGTGCCGCGGCACATAGGTTGGGAAACACTGGTGTAGACAAATGTAATGCACTCATCTGTGCTGCGAACAAAGCAAAAACAATTCAGCCTTTTTCATGCACTGTAACGCTATTATAGTTTTCAGTCCAACAGATTGACTTTGTTCAAATTGCAGTGTAGCCAGGTGTGAAAAGGTCCCTACAAACAGCAGTGTAGCCAGTTGTGAAAAGGTCTCTACAAACATTTACACTGAGACATTTTACACAAGGAACGAGCAGTTCTTTACAGATTCTACTATGAAATGGCCTATCTGCCCAGCTTGATCTAAAAAACACATTTTAGGAAGGAAGGCCATATCACATCTGTCCTTGGCCGCTCGGCTGTTTATCTGCCTAAAGCGACTTTAGACAATTTTTAAGCAAAGTCACAGTTTGCCTAGGACGACGTTGGAAGGGGTTATTAGGTTATTATTTATTACCATACGTACCATAGTTGTCATTGAAATGTTTCCGGTCCATCGACTTACATTACAAGCGTGATCTTTAGCTGCGTTTTTCTCTGAATTGAGGCTCAGATTGAGGTGATTATACAGAACGTTGATGTTTTAGGAGCTCAATTAAAAAAAAACCTTGTGGTTGTTATATTAGCGTTTCTGACGAACTAGCGGCCGTCCCGGAAATGACTGAATATTACTTCCGGTTCACCGGATCAGCTTTTGGGGTCTTCAAAATAAGACTTCGCAGCTGAAAAGCTTGGCGTTGAAAGGACTATGAATGAACTTAACCGTGGCAGTCAAAGTGTTAAACCAATCTGTGAACTCATCGGCAAAAAAATGGAAAAACAGCGCCCTCTTTTCCTTTGAAATTGGAAATTGTGTGAGTCAACAGTCTGTCTCGAGACTAGTATTAAACTGATGGTACCCTGTTGATCTTACATTAAGAATAGGACAATTTCTAGTCGAAGCAACGTGTGCCGGACCTCAAATGAACAACAACAAAAGGTTACAGTATTATGTGTATATACCTTTGTTTATATACCTTTGGCCTTATGATTATTATAACCATGTTGTCACTCTATCATAAGTTATAACACACACAGTTCTTCTATAGGCGTACTGAAAGGCTGCTTGGTGCTTCCACACTGCAGGCTGAAAACGACTGCTGCACGCACAGATATATGCAGTATGCAGTACATGTATATCAGTGATGTAAATAGGTTTTCAATGTAATGAGTCCCGGGATGCAGGGATGGTCTTTTAGATGAGTCCCAGGGACATTTGATGAGTCCCACTTCAACGACGTTAGTCATATTTTGCCATTTTTACAAATTGCACCATTTCATTTTATATGGTTATAATGTGGTTATATTCATGTAGAAAACAGAAGAAGAAATGATTATTATAACTAAAGCTAGCAAAATAAACTAGAATAAAAAAACAGTACAGTAGTACAGTAGTGCATCCCGTGGATGCAGAGGTCGTTGTTTTATTATTAACTATAAACTGCGTTTTGGGATGCAAAATGCACCCTATTTTAATCTCTGGTATATAAGTATATTTACTACTGTAAAGTGGTGGGAGTGACATCCCTTATACTGTAAATGTGCTTCAGTTGCCACCAGTGTCTCTGAAGATGCCAATAACTTTCACTTATAACACTGATGTTTGTGAACTGGACTGCATTTGCATTGAAGCTCAGTTGCGTAGGAAATGGAACATGTTGTGCCAAATGTATGCATATTACCTCATTTAAACGTGTGGAAATAGCACCGGTGCATTGGAGCAAAAACCACATTGCAAAAGCCACGCAATCCCTTTATGTGCATTTGCCCCTCAAAGTTTGTATAATTATGTATGTTATGTAGCATTTTGAAGTAACCATTTCTTCTACCACACACACACACACACACACGCACGCACGCACGCGCGCGCGCGCACACACACACACAAATATGTTTATATATCTAGTTGCCTTCTTGGTTTGTTAACGTATTCTTTTGCAGATTTCCCAACAGGTGAGAGAAGACTGATGAGAGCAGGAAGGATTCTTGTATTGTAGGTGCTGAATGCGGAACCGTCATAAAATCGCAATAATGCTTCCTTGATGTTCACAAGGGTGTGTGTGTGTGTGTGTGTGTGTGTGTGCGTGTGTGCGCGTGCTCTCTCTATGTATGGATACGCGTGTCACTCAGAGTATGTGTGCTTTGACGGCTAACCCTCCTGTGACTCTCGGCTTCCAGGTCCCGACACCACAGCAGCAGCCGCAGCAACAGGTTGCTCGTGGTGGTAACCCGCCCCGCCCCCTTCTACGACATCATCAGTCCTTCAACCAACCAGCGTCGTCCTCTTCCGCGCAGGGCCCGCCCAGAGCCCATCAGATCCCTAGGCGAACACCCTCCCACGCCGCTCAGCTCCTCTCCACCCACCTCCCCCCTCACATCCGCATCTCCCTTGACCCCGCCGCTCCCCTGGATCCCGGGCTGAAGCAGGAGATCAACCAGCAGATCCGAGAGTTCAGGGCTCAGAACCTCAGTCAGAAGGGCCGCGGCCCTGACCCCAACCAGGGGGCCGTTAAGGGCCCGAAAGATGGCTCTAGTCAGAGTCCAGGAAATCATTCGAATCCCGCGGCTGTCCCCTGCCAGAGACCCAGAGACGGGCCTCTCTCTGCCCCCGGCCAGGGAGCCGCCCAGGGGCCTGTGCAGCCCAAAGCCCCTCACTCTCAATCCCAGGCCCAGGGCTCGGCCCAGAAACCTCAGGCCGGATGTAGCCCTGTCTCCAACTCTGCAACTAAACCGGTTAGTGACCACACACGAGCCAGGTCCCACTCGCCGTGCTATAGAATAGATGTAGAATTAGACCCCGAGGAGGAGTTGAAGTTCTGGAAGGGTATGAGGTCGGCCATCAGCCAGGAGAGTCTGGTGACGCGGCTTCCTTCTCCCGACGGGTTCCTCTCCCAGTCCAGCCCTGATTATATTCTCCACTCCATGCTACGTAGGGAGAGGGTACGCTCACCCAGGCACGATCAATTCTTTGACCCGGAAAAGGCCAGTGGCTTCCTCCAAGTACCTGGAGGAAGCCCTGACCCCAACCAGGGGGCCGTTAAGGGCCCGAAAGATGGCTCTAGTCAGAGTCCAGGAAATCATTCGAATCCTGCGGCTGTCCCCTGCCAGAGACCCAGAGACGGGCCTCTCTCTGCCCCCGGCCAGGGAGCCGCCCAGGGGCCTGTGCAGCCCAAAGCCCCTCACTCTCAATCCCAGGCCCAGGGCTCGGCCCAGAAACCTCAGGCCGGATGTAGGCCTGTCTCCAACTCTGCAACTAAACCGGTTAGTGACCACACACGAGCCAGGTCCCACTCGCCGTGCTATAGAATAGATGTAGAATTAGACCCCGAGGAGGAGTTGATGTTCTGGAAGGGTATGAGGTCGGCCATCAGCCAGGAGAGTCTGGTGACGCGGACCCCTTCTCCCGACGGGTTCCTCTCCCAGTCCAGCCCTGATTATATTCTCCACTCCATGCTACGTAGGGAGAGGGTAGGCTCACCCAGGCACGATCAATTCTTTGACCCGGAAAAGGCCAGTGGCTTCCTCCAAGTACCTGATTCCGATTGGGTGCGTGAGGGTGTAAGGAGGAGGCAGTATGGGAGCTCTTCTCCGTTGAATGCTAGCTCCCCGAATGTCCCCATACTGTACTCCTCAACCCTCGCCCTCTGGCTCCCCCTTTGGCTCGCAGACTACGCTTTATATCCGACCCTTTGAGGGAGGGTATTAGGACCCCCCCCCCCCACACACACACACACACACACACACACACACACACACACACTTTTGTGCATATCTGTATTGTAAATATTGTACAGATATTTATCCACACACACACACACACACACACACACACACACACACACACACACACACACACACACACACACACACACACACACACACACACACACACACACACTATATTGTAAATATTGTACAAATAAGTATCACTACATATACTGTAGATTAATTATTTTAGGCTTAATTTTGCAGGAATTGTTTTACTTACTCATATTGCATTTTGACAATTACTATGACATCATTACTCACCATTATCTGTATGTATCTTTGATATACATTCTGTAGGGGAACTGTAAGCCAAAGAGAGCCACCAATGTTTAGAACCCATGCCCCCCCCCCCCCCCACCCCCCACGAACATGCACGCCAACACCCCCACGCACACACATCTCTCTTGTTACCCCTGAAGCAAACCTCTGCCATTCCCCAAGCCACTGGGGCGAGCCTTAACCTTGACGATGTCATTGAGGAACCCCGGCCAGTCAGCTTCCCAATACGGTCAGTCAACCAGCCTATCGACGCACGGCTCGGTGATGGGTGCTGGCCAACCGGTGGCGGGATCCCTCCAGGGTCTGATCGACAGTCCATGTCGTTTTTGGCCATGCCCTTTCTCTCCTCCAACTTGCTCGCCTCCCCAACCTCCCCAACCTCCTCTCTTCCTGTTTGATGGGTGTTTTCTTGGCGTAGTTGCAGCAGCGACCAAAAATAATCACCTTATTATTACCACCATTTAATTAATCTCTCCAACCTTTACCTCTGACTTTCTCTCTGCTTTAAGGAATGAGCTTTTGGGTGGAATAAGCTATAGAAAAACACACACACACGCACAAACACACGCACACACGCACACACACGCACACACACATGCAGTGAGAGAAGATTCAGTATCGTATTTTGGCAAACTGACACCCAGAAGCCTTTCCCACTGCAAAGAGATCGTCTCTTTAATAGCAGTTCTCTCTCTTCTAGCATCTCCACTAGGTTGCAGGATCCTTCTTCCCTTTCCTTTTTTGCTTGTAGCAGTCTAGCAGAGCACCAGTTGATGCCTCCGCGGCGCTAACCTGTGATTGCATGACTCCACAGACGGAACATGCAATGATCCGACTCCCATCGCGGCCTCTCGGTGCCTTGTAGATCCACATAGACCTTTCACTGCTGTTGTTTTGTCTTCCCTTATGTTCATGTTTAATGACCTCACCGGCGCCCAGGCTGTAGCAGGCGACTAACAATGCTTTTAGAAATGACACATTGGTGCGTATTTCTTTTGGACACGGGTCATAATCTGGATAATCTCTCCAGATTATGGCTCATGGGGGCATTACACAAAGCCTCCGAAAGAATACCACTGTAACACCCCCCCCCCCCCCCCCAGTACTTATTGTATGTCTACTGGGGGGCAGGGTTTGGGACATCCAGATTAGGGATTATTCCCCAATGTACGCCGTAGCCCTTAGACCCTCTCAATTCTCAATTGTATGTGGGACACATGCGCACACACACACACCCAACCAACAAGCACACACAGTCACACACACACACACACACACACACACACACACACACACACACACACACACACACACACACACACACACACACACACACACACACACAGATCATAAAGAAATGATTATGCGGGCGAGAGATGAAAATCAGCAAGGAGCTGCTGCCAGGGAGGGCATGGAATGTTGTAGCATAGTGTTCCTCACACACGTGCATTGCATATGACGCATAGTCATGCAGGGATGATATCAAAATACCTCTTCCATGGAAGTTTGCAAATGGACAACAAACAACAGGCAAGCCTCTTCACAGTAGAGCTTTTAACAGCAAAGACATGGGAACCTAAACGCTATAAATAGTAAATACACTCGGTTCATATCACATGCACATGTATGTTTCCATTGTGTTCTTTTTTGTCAAATAGGTTTTTATTGAACAGATTATAAATTGTTACACAAACATTATGATGTGAAATACATTTTTCTTTTATAGAAAACAAAAAATGAAAGAAAAGACGTTTCCAGTTTTCTTATGAGACTTACCATCAGAGCCTGTGAGGGCATGGCAAGGTACAGTCAGGTCAACTTACTGTCAGCCCGTTGTTGTTTTTACATCCATTTTCAAACTTCCAAGGAAGAGGTATTTGATATCATCCCTGCGTGACCATGAGCACGCACGCACGCACGCACGCACACACACACGTCCTAATAATCACAAACTCTCGTCACACTACAATGTAACATTCGATTGCTGTCCCACAGAGTTGTGAAGTTGAGACCGTCTGTTGGTGGTAGCGTGTCTAGAGTTATCCTAGTGCGATTGTGGGATGGGTGCCACACTGTGCTATGCTGTCCTGTGTGTGACAGAGGTGTGTGTGTTGTGTGACCTGTCTCAGGTGGAGGACCGCTCTAAGCTGAACAGACAGAGCTCCCCAGCGCTGCAGCACAAAGTGTCCAACCGCATCTCCGACCCCTCCCTCCCTCCCCGCTCCGAGTCCTTCAGCAGTGGGGGCATGCAGCCTGCCCGCACCCCACCCATCCACCGCTCCATTGAGCCACAGGTGTGTGTGTGTGCGCATGTGTGTGTGTGTGTGTGTGTGTGAGAAAGTTTGGTGGGGTTTTTCTTGACACCAGGCGTGTGGCACAAATTAACATCATCTTGGCTCCCTCTGTTTCATCCTTTCTCCTTCCTCCCTGCCCCCGGTCACTTCTCACTCTTTCTCCCCTCCCTCACTCTTTCTCCTCCCCTCAATCTCTCTGCTCTTACCCTCTCTCTCTTCCATGTCTCACTCTCGCTCCTATACCCTCCGTTCTTTCATTCTGTCTCCTTCCATCCCTCCAAATCTCCCTCCTTCTCTCCCATGCCTCGTCCCGTCTCTCCATCTCCCCCTATCCTTTCATCCACCCCTGTATCTCTCTCCCTCCCTCCCTCCCTGCTTTAGATGGCCCACCTGGTTCCGGTGAAGACCCATAGTTCCATGTCGGGCTCCCAGTCCCTCCAGGACCAGAGCGGCTCAGCCCTGGGGGAGGCAGCTGGGGTGGTCTCCCCGCGGCCCGAGATGCCTCGCCAGAACTCGGACCCCACCTCCGACAACCCCGCCCCCCCGCCGCGCGTCACCAGCCGGGACGAACGTGAGAGGGACAGAGACCGGGACAGGGACAGGACCGCCTGGCTGAGAGAGGAAGACATCCCACCCAAGGTGGGGAGGAGAGAACTGATTGGGAGAAGAGACAGAGAGGGGGGGGAGGGGGGTGGACAGACAAACTATGTACTGGAAATGCTGATGTGTGCAGGAACAGGCTTATTAGTGTGGTTTCCAGTTTTTGTGGCGCTCACACCCGCGCACCCGCACATGACTTCATCATGTGTGCCCATGGACACATACCCACTTACTGCACTTTACACACTCATACACTCGTCTCACTACATGAAGTCATACAGCGTTGTATAGGTTGAGTAACCGAATATCACAGGGCACCACTTCTCCATTGAACTCGATGGATGTGGCTGGCACGTTCTTTTCTAGCGCCCATATTACTTTGTTAGGACGTGGACAAAATTCAAACTGTCCACTTTGTTTAGTTTATCCCTTTGTTTATGGTGGGCCATATATACTGTATGTTATTGTCCGTTTGTCATGAGTCAATCAATCAATTGCCACAGTAATATACTTGTGTAATAGTATTATAATTGCAGGCTAAGGGCACAAGTATGGCAGGTGCTGGGAACCCCGTTTCTTTCTTTCTTTCGATTGATTTTTATTTTTCAGCTTCTTTTGCTCTAAATTTAGCTGGCTCTCAGAAACCATGGGAGTTATTTCATTTGGCAGATGCTGGAGTTTCAAAGTAAAACGTCTGCTCAGAACTGTTAACCTGAAATCTGAATCACACATTGAGGAGTTTTCAAAGGTGCTTTGAGTTCTGCACCTTTATGCCCAGATGTAAAAAACTAAAAAAGCCCGGTAATGAAA
>NC_136799.1:23961928-23974428 GCF_951216825.1 Electrona antarctica | reverse complement strand
TCATAAAGTTCTCCCGTGGTGTTCACAAAGAATAGGAGCGCTGAGCTGAGCTCAATCATTGATGGAGTACTCGCATTAAGTATCCTACCAATACTGCAATTTAGAAAGAGTCTGTTAGAAGTAAAAGTCCGGAATTCAAAATTTACTTCAATAAAAGTAAAACATTATTGGCATCAATATATACTTAAAGTACCAAAAGTAAAAGTACTCATTATGTCCCATTCCATAAGTTTTCAAATGTACAATGCTCACAATGCGTTGCATTTGTAGATCTGCTATTTTCAAATGGGTGAAATGTATATACTGTAGGGCTGAAGTGGGTAATGTAGGTTTTGTAATCTAATTATTGTAGTGGAGTTAAAGTACAATATTTGCCTCTGAGGTGTAGTGGAGTAGAAGTAAAAGCACCGACAATCGGAAATACTCCAGTACAGTAAAGAAAAACACCTCAAAATGAATTCAGTACAGTACTTACACACTGTAACTCCAACTGGTTTTAATTCATTAAATTCATTCAGTACAGTACTTACACACTGCAACTCCAACTGGTTTTAATTCATTAAATTCATTCAGTACAGTACTTACACACTGCAACTCCAACTGGTTTTAATTCATTAAATTCATTCAGTACAGTACTTACACACTGCAACTCCAACTGGTGTTTGGGTTCAGTGCTCCTGTTCTAAGGTACTTTAAGCATACGGGCCCACATGTCCGATGACGTTGCTCCGACCGGCTTGTCCCACTTTCCTCTTCCCCTCGCTCCTCTCTCTCTCTGTCTATTTGTGACCTGTGCCCATATTCATCATAGTCTCAGAGGAAATCGGTCCTAGCAGGCCCAAAATCTTCTGCACATTTGGTCCTACTTTTAGCCATAGGAGCAAAAGAGTGTCATACACTTTATTAACCTAGGAAACTAATCTGGTCTCCAGCAGGATTTAGGAGAGCTGGAGATTTCTTGTTGTGAACATGTGTTCCTGGTTATTTTTTAGGCATGTGTCAGCCTGTTGAGGTGTGTTCCCTCACTTCTCTTAGCCTGGCTTGGCCAGCCTCATAGCGGGGATTCACTGAAGATTCCATATGCGGGGAAGAATCTTCAGTGAATCCCCGCTATGAGGCTGGCCAAGCCAGGCTACACTTCTCTGGCTATGTTTAGGCATTAGGTTATGTTTTACGTATATGGTTTAATTTGCCTTAGTAATATTAAATAAATTTAGATTTATTGATCACTTTTGGTAATAGATTTTCATACGTATACACACATACTGTATAAGTGGTGCTATTGTCTGTATTTAACACGAAGCCTGCCAGAAACATAGTAACCGTACATAAGCTTTAGTCTAGCAGCCCACCAGAACCGTAGGCTACGTTTTCTAGGCTTTATATTCTTTAATCCATGTTTTGATCGGATCGCATCGGTAGCTCTCTCCCGTTTGTGTGACAGTGGACACAGCCATTTTAAAATGCACGTGCATCCACTTGCGCTCTTGTGTGCTCTATCTCCAAAACGGTAAAAACAAGGTTTTTCAACGGCCGACAGTGGGCGCTGTGATACTCGCAGACGGGTTTTTTCTGCACCGAGCGAGAGAACAACAACCGGTCAAGACACCACAGTCATCGTAACATCCGGTTACGGATATTTGGCTCTTCAAAATAAGGGTTGAAAGGGGAAAAACCTTGGCAATGCGCAATAAATAGATTAATTAATCCTGGCGGGGAATGGGGTCCTATACTGTAGGGGTGTGCTGAAATATCAATATGGCGATATATATCGATACGTCCTCCCGCGATAAATAATCGATATTGATTATTAAAATATCGATATCGGGGGAAAAAAACCCCTTTTTCTTTTTGGGAATTTGAAATGTTGTTCATAATGAAGTGATGAACAACATGTTTAGAAAAGGAGGAAATGACAGCTAAAATAAAGCAAATCCCACTCAGATTCCACAGCAACCAGAAGTACTGAATTACTGGATGGTGATTTGTCCAAAGTCTCCAAACAGCTTTGTGGGAATACAAAATGCTGCATTTTTTTCAGTTCCAAGTATTTTGTAGTTGCAGATATCGTGATATATCGTTGATGAAATTTCATACAATATATCGATATATCGCAAATATCACAATATATCGAATATCGTGATATTATCGTTATCGAGGGCCTAATATCACGATATATATCGTATCGTGAGGAACCCATATCGTCCCACCCCTACTATACTGTACTTTTTAAATGTGCCCAATCCATAACCCCCTTCCTACAATTTTGGTGTTCACTATTTTTTTAGTGCTAGACCTAGGAGTGATTCTGAGATGCTTGATAAATAAGGACCCTGCATGTTCTCGCCCCACCTCTGTAGGATTGGAGATTGATAAAAATTACAATGTCGCTGAGGCTTGTCTGTCTGTCTGTCTGTCTGTCTGTCTGTCTCCAGGACCTGAGTGCACTGGCCAAGGAGCTCCGAGAGCTGAGAGTGGATGAGAGCAGTAGACCTCCAGTCAAGGTACACAGAAATGAGCGCACGCACGCACGCACGCGCACACGTATCTCAAATAATTGCATTTAGGCTACTACGTAATATTTGTGACAGGCCTATGTGTGTGACGACTCTTTACACGCATCAGGTGACAGAGTTGCTACTGTATGTGTTATGGTGTGACATACTGTATCTTTCTGACATTTTTGAAAATAAAAATTAATAAAAGAAGGGGACGATAGCTAAGAATCACTTCTTTCCACCACAGTTAACCACTTAAACCCTATATACTGCGTTGACTATGGGCTTACCCAGGGGTGTGTACTTTGTCCTGTCCATTTTCAACTTACACCTAATCTCTCCTCACCGAAAATCAAAAAAAAGCTTGCATGGCGGAGAAAAAATAAAGAAGTCTACAAGCTTGCAGCGTGACACCTTGTGAGGTTGTAGATCGGCTATTTCGGCCCGAATTCCCACCTATTATTATGACGTACCCAGAATAGGGACACTGTGTGGTTAAGAGTGTTTTTCGAAGTGACATCTGACAATAAAACTGGCGATATGCACACGCACATTTAGCATTACCCACGACAGGATATTGATGATGACAAAGATTATTCATTTCTTCCCTCGTCTGTTTGTCTCTCGTGCCCCGTGGCTCCCCAGACGTTGCAGTGTGCTAATGCAAATTTTCAGGGATGTAACATTTGCTCTGATGTCTTTCTGTCGTGATGAAGGTGACAGACTACTCCTCCTCCAGCGAGTCGGAGAGCAGCGACGAGGACGGCGAGACAGTGGGGAATGATGGGACGGTGGCTGTCAGTGACATCCCACGCGTCATGTAAGATGCCTGGTTAATTTCCATCCGTTTATTGCTATTTCTCTCTCCGTCTTTCCGCATTGCCATCATTCTATCTGTATTCCTGTTTGTCAATCTGTCATTGATGCTTTCTGTTTCTAGATTTAGATACCCCCCCCCCCCCCTCTCTCTCTCTCTCTCTCTCTCTCTCTCTCTCGATACATTTATTTTGGTAAAAACTTCTAAAACTGAAGTTGTCTAGATGTGTCATGACTCATGAGGACATTTCCAATGCCAGTGAGTCAGTATAGTTTTGTCAGAGTTGTCATGTAAATGATCGGGTTTCCTTTCCTTTGTGCATGTGTGTGTGTGCGTGCATGTGTGTGTGTGTGTGTGTGTGTGTTGCAGGCCGGCAGTGCAGGGTAGTGTGGAGTCGTATGGAGGGCTGACAGAGGATCCTCTCGGAGACTCCTACAATAGCTCCAAAGACAGCACTCTGGTGATGAGAGAGGTAAGGAGCACACACACACACACACACACACACACACACACACACACACACACACACACACACACACACACACACACACACACACACACACACACACACACACTATCTGAAATACTTCTGTATGTCTTTCTTTCTCTCTTTCCATCTCAGACAGAAGAGAGGAGGCGAGGGGGACACGCGGAGAGCAATGGGATTGGTAACCATGGTAACCATGGTAACCTGCCTGACCTGGTGCAGCAGAGTAACTCCCCATCAGCCACGCCCACTACGGCCCTGCAGGAGCTGAGTGACATGGCTGAGGTTGGACATGCAGAAACACACGCACACGACGTAATATAATTCAAAATGTGAAACTTTCATATATTCTAGATTCATTGTGCATAAAGTATTTTTTTTAAATCGAAAAATGTCGACCATCTGAAAAGTATATTAATGTATGCAGTCAATACTTGGTCTGGGCTACTTTTGAACAAATTATTTTATCAATGGGGCGTGGCATGGAGGTGATGTGGCACATCACCTCCAGTTTTAAGCTCATTTGTATTGTTGAATCTGGTGTCTCACACCTTCCTCTTGACAATAAAACCTAGATTCTCTGTGTGGTTCAGGTCATGCCAGTTGACTGGTCAGTTAAGCACAGTAATACCATGGTCAGTACACCTATTACTAGTAGTGTTGGCTCTGGGGGCAGGTGCTGGAAAAAGGAAAATAAGCATCTCCATAAAGCTTGTCAACGTACTGAAGCACAAACAGCTGTAAAATATCATAATAGATGGTTGTGTTGACACTGGACTTGATAAAACACAGTGATGATTTGGGGCCATGTTATCTGCATGGTGTTGGTCCACTGACAGTGAAGACTTCACACTGGAAGTCAACCGCAGCCATCTACCCACAATACATAGTTTGGCTCCATATTTATTTTAATCTTGATAACCTACATGAGCCAGATTGGTTTCGATATATTTTCAGTTAGCACGCACGCACGCACGCACGCACGCACGCACGCACGCACGCACGCACGCAGCGTGTGTGTGTGTGTGTGCACACACACACAGTGAAACTGGGACTTTGGGGAGTGAAACACGCACGCACGCACGCATGATTTGGTTTCGATATATTTTCAGTTAACACACACACACACACACACACACACACACACACACACACACACACACACACAGTGAAACTGGGACTGTTTCCTGTCTCACAGTTTGGTGTGGGTGGGTCCAAGGCTTCCTTCACTCCTTTCGCCGATCCACGCATCTATCAAACGAACGAAGATGACGATGATGATGAGACCTCAGCAGCAGGTGAACTACACTGTAAGTAAACCAATCACATGTTGATCTCTTTCGCATTACCGTCAACCGTAAGAGTTTTATGAATAACCTACATACAGTACAGTATCTCTAACTCGGCTCATAGCCGTGTAATATATTTGGCAATAATCTCTTGTATCCAAGCAATTTATTTTCATAATTATAAAGCTAAATGAGCGTTGCGCATGGTACATGCACAGAGCATGTTCAATGAGGAAACTGGGTGCAGTTGATGCTGGCCAACTATTGGTCAGTCTCAGCTCCATGCTTCTATTCTCAACCAATCACATACTTTCTTCATAATAGAGTACCCTATTTAAATGGGGAATTGCATTGCTCATTTATATTCATTAATAAATATTTAATCCATTCACAAGTTGTCTTGACTGGACTTTGCTATCTGTACATTGTGTGGAAAGAAAACTTATAGTTATAGTTCTGTGTGATATCATTTTTGATTTAGTTTCTACTGATTTTATTAAATCATCAGACAATAATTGTTATTTTTACTCTAGCCATGTTTGCCAATGAGCTAATGAGGCAGGAACAGGCCAGACTAAACGAGGCCAGAAAGATCTCCGTGGTCAACGTAAACCCCACTAACATCAGGCCCCACAGTGACACGCCGGAGATCCGCAAGTACAAGAAGCGCTTCAACTCTGAGATCCTCTGTGCCGCGCTCTGGGGTGAGTGGCAGAGAAATGTTTTTGACCAGTGCTTCTCTCTGAGATCCTCTGTGCCGCGCTCTGGGGTGAGAGGCAGAGACATGTTTTTGACCAGTGCTTCTCAACCTTTTCTGAATTAGGGCCCACTTAAAAAATACAGTATGTTGAAATCAACATACTGTATTTTAAGTTGCTATTCATTGGTATCACAAGGACATTATTTTCTTCAAACTTTTAAAGAAATTACACCATGGGCTCTAACGTATGCCATGCCTTACCCACCAGCATTAACCACAATCAGTGAATTATGCATTTAGGAGCTTCCACTATCCGTAAATGGTATCTTGCGGCCACACTACCCACTATACATTATGCTGACACCTTTATTTGCGGGTGGAGGTGTATCTGTAGGCTTGTTGATGAGCTTTCCCTACATTTGCTATCTTGCACACACAGGTTTAGAACAACGGAAAGCGCCTCCTCAAACCACCCGCAATACGAATTCCGTTTGATAAAAGAATGTGCTCCTGAGTGAGTCCTCCAAAACCTATACTATCAAAGACAATCTTAGTATTTCTGAATTATTTTGCGGCCCACTTGTAATACCCTCGTGGCCTACCAGTGGACGCCGGCCCACAGGATGAAAACCATTGGTTTAAATGTTTTTTGGACTTTTATTTTGCTTGTGTAAACAAAATGTCAACAAGGTGTGTGTGTGTGTGTGTGTGTGTGTGTGTGTGTGTGTGTGTGTGTGTGTGTGTGTGCGTGTGTGTGTGCGTGTGTGTGTGTGTGTGTGTGTGTGTGTGTGTGTGTGTGTGTGTGTGTGTGTGTGTGTGTGTGTGTGTGTGTGTGTGTGTGTGTGTGTGTGTGTGTGTGTGTGTGTGTGTGTGTGTGTGTGTGTACAGGTGTGAACCTATTGGTGGGAACAGAGAACGGTCTGATGCTGCTAGACCGCAGCGGTCAGGGCAAGGTCTACAACCTGATCACCAGGAGACGCTTCCTGCAGATGGACGTGTTGGAAGGCCTTAATGTGCTGGTTACTATATCAGGTTAGCTTAACACTCAGTCCACACACACTCACTCGTTTAGTTTTTCTTCGGTCAGTCTTGCACTGAAGAGTACCGCAGAACCCAGTCAGCACTTCCTACTTCACTTTTAAACTATCATTATCCATTGGTGGAAAAAGTACTACATTTTTGCCAGGTGCTTGAAAAGTGCCTGGACTACATTTGCACCCATCACTACTGACGACCGCAAAGACGACTTTAGTGGTGAATTTAGTGATGACCTAGTCATGATTGGCTGCCTCCTACCGATCTTACTAGTGACCTATCATGGTTGGCTGCCTCTTAAGCCAATGATAGTCTGAACGACATAAAAACCCATACTCTGACCAGAAGCTAATGTTATGAGCTAACTAGCTAGAGTAGAGGACAACCATAAAAAAACACAGTGAGTAAACCAACAGAAGAACGTTGGAAACGAATGAAAACGGGCGTTACAAGAGCTTGTTGCACCTGGCAGTTATGACTGAGTCATTCTTGTTTTTACTGAAGTAAAAGTATCAATACTGCAATGTAGAAATACTCTGTTACAAGTAAAAGTCCAGAATTCAAAAATTACTTGCGTAAAAGTACAAAAGTATTGGTGTCAAAATGTAGTTAAAAGTACCAAAAGTAGAAAATACTCTTTTATGCAGAAGGTCTCGTTTCTCAAGTTTTAAAATGTATAAAATGTCTAAGAACCTTTTGAAAATAGCAGATCTACAAAGCTCACACTAGGTCGCATCGCGTGAGCTTTTCAATTGGCCAGACTGTATATATGTATGTATAATAATCAAAATCTACACAGTAACTAGTAACACATCTTTTTTTCAAATAAATGTAGTGGCATAAAAGTACACTATTTGCATCCGAGATGTAGTGGAGTAGAATCTAATGTGTAAATGTAGTTACTTTACGTGTGTGTGTGTGTGTGTGTGTGTGTGTGTGTGTGTGTGTGTGTGTGTGTGTGTGTGTGTGTGTGTGTGTGTGTGTGTGTGTGTGTGTGTGTGTGTGTGTGTGTGTGTGTGTGTGTGTGTGTGTGTGTGTGTGTGTGTGTGTGTGTGTGTGTGTGTGTGTGTGTGTGTGTGTGTGTGTGTGTGTGTGTGTGTGTGTGTGTGTGTGCGCGCGCCGTCTCCTCAGGGAAGAAGAACAAGCTGCGTGTTTACTACCTGTCCTGGCTGAGGAACAGGATATTGCACAATGACCCGGAAGTAGAAAAGAAACAGGGTTGGATCACAGTGGGGGAGCTGGAGGGCTGCGTGCATTATAAAGTCGGTAAGGCCCTGTGTCTGTGTGTGTGTGTGTGCACGCATGTGTACTTGTAGTGCATATTTGTCTGTCTGTCTGTCATTGAACCATTTTATACCTGTGTTTCCAGTGAAGTATGAGAGGATCAAATTCCTAGTGATTGCCCTGAAGAACTCAGTGGAAATCTATGCCTGGGCTCCCAAACCCTACCACAAGTTTATGGCCTTCAAGGTATGACACACACACGCACGCACGCACGTGGACACGCATGTTAGCCAGTCCTTTCTAACATGCCTCAGGTCTAATCATTGATTGTGTTTGATCAATTAAATTTGTCTCTCTGCCATTGCCATCCTGCCTCTGCATGTCTCCAGGGTCTATTGGTATTTCCTTGTACCGGCTTAATTACTAACGGTGACACAGTTTGTCAGTCTGAAGCTCCCAGACTCTGGGATGCCCTTCCTCGGGTCTTGAGAGCTGCAGCCTCTGTAGACGTTTCTGAGAACCATCTAAAAACATTCAGGGCCCGATTCACTAAGCTGTACACCCATATGTTGGGTGTAAAGGAATTTTCCAAACTTCCCACGCTAGTAGTCTGATTCAGTAAAAAAAAAAATGCCAGTGAATTTTGCAGAATCTTTGCTCTTTCTCAAGTGTGCTTGGATGCAGAGTGCAGACTTACATGGGTCATTAGAATGCCTATTCTAGACTACTAACATGGGAAGTTTGGAAAATTAATTTACACCCAAAATATGGGTGTGCTGTTTTGTTTTGAGATTAATTTGTGTTTTTGTTGTTTTTACCCATTTAAATGATTGATGCTGTGCTTTCTTTCTGTTCAAATAAATGATAACATTCAAATAAAATGTACTTACTTAGTCATCTTATCACCCCCCCCTCCACTTCTTTCTCTCACTTTCACCCAAATATCTCTCTGTCTCTGTCTCTGTCTCTGTCTCTGTCTCTGTCTCTGTCTCTGTCTCTGTCTCTGTCTCTGTCTCTGTCTCTGTCTCTGTCTCTGTCTCTGTCTCTGTCTCTCTCTCTGTCTCTCTCTCTCTCTCTCTCTCACACACTGTCTGTCTGTTGGTCAGTCGTTCACTGAGCTCCAGCACCGACCCCAACTGGTTGACCTGACGGTGGAGGAGGGTCAGAGGTTAAAGGTCATATACGGCTCAAGCGTGGGCTTCCATGTAATCGACGTGGACTCTGGCAACCCCTACGACATTTATATCCCTTCCCACGTAAGTGTGTGTGTGTGTGTGTGTGCGTGTGCGTGTGCGTGTGCGTGCGTGCGTGCGCACGAGTGCAAAGGTTTGTGTATCAGTAGTATGCATTGTTCTTTTGTAGCCTCTGTATATAGAGTAGGCCCTTCGCTCTCTGGTCTTTATGCAGACGGTGACGTAAATTAATAATTTGTAGGAGTGTGTACAGTATGTGCATATTTGTTGCCCCCCCTGTTGACGACCATGACAAGAGCATGATTTATGATGGTAAGATCTAGCCTGGCTAATAAGCCAGACTCAAATCACACTGTCGTGGTATTTGAGTCTGGAGATGCTGTGTATGGATCTTGTTTCCTGGGGGGCGGGTTCAAACATTTTCTCTTTGACGCAATTGGTCAGAGCTACTGTCAGTCAAAGGTCTCAAGCATTGAACGTCACTGTACCAAAGCCCGCCCATATTGCATACCGTGTCCCGATTGGCCACACCAGTTCTCTGGTGTAGGAAATGGGCGTACAATTGAGCCTCTCCAGACCGTAATCCGCCGGCAGGCAATTTCTTTTTGCCAACGGCTGATTCGGTCTGGCTTATTAGCCAGGCTAGGTAAGATCATCCACCTCACTGTCATTTAGTCGCTGTCAAGTGGAAACCTCATGTCCAAAACCGGTACTTTCCAGGAAATGGAACGAACATTTTCTGAAATATTGAAACCAGCAGATCTACAAGCTCTGGTTACTTTTAGCTTGATACTCTTGTATGACAGAAAAACATTAGAAAAGTTGAACTTTGGAGATATAAAGTTTCTGCCTGACAGCAACCATATGTAGGTGTTCTTCCAATACAGTGTAGATGAACAATTAATTGTATGCCATCTTTTATGTCATTACTGTATGCCCAGTTTGGAAATATAAAATGATAGTTCAGCATTATAGAGGAGGCAGAGGGGATCAAAGCATAGTTAATACCCGCTATAAAAGTGTTCAGTTGCTCAGCCAATGACTCGGATGACCTGCTATTTATTAAGGCGTATGATATTTAATTTTCCCTATTACGCCATCAATCATTTCACGGAGAGTAGATGCTGCTTTCAAGTAGTGGATATCTCATTTAGAATCGGAACACTTCATTTGCTGCCACTGTGCTACTGTACTGGCTACATTGATTTCCGTCCCGTTTGCCAATCTGGGCCTTTGCTGAGGTCAGTATTGAGTCAAATGGTCCCCCCACGTGCATTACTTTAATGCCCTTCTTGTTATGCTGCATGGCAATTATTATTTGTTTTACATTTTACACGGAGTAGTGAATGCTCACATTCCTTTTGTACTGTAGGCATTATGATTTTTACATTTGTAATGTTTTTGGATCTATACAGTTGGAGGCCATCGATATTGTCCTTTTCTTTTTGCTGAGGTTTGCGTGATCTGCGCAAAAGGACAGTTAACCCATTTTGGGCGGGAACCCCTTTTGGTGTTTTAAACATTATGTTATAATTTAGCTATTGAAAAATAGCAGATCTACAAGCTCATAGCGCGCGCTACGAGCTTGTAGGTCTGCTATTTTTGAAAAATCGTGAAAATATTTATTTCAGAAAACTGGAGGATTTAGAAGGATTTTTTTTAAATTTTGAGGTCAGGCCTAAATGGGTCAAATGATAAGGGACAATATCGGTGGCACCCAACTGTATATCTGTTGCTGTCGGGCAGAAACCTCATATGTCCATATTCCAGCGTATTATGTGTTGTTGTAAATTAATGCCGTGCTGCTTCATCATACAAGAGCGTCGCACAAAAGTAGTGAAAACAGCAGATATACAAGCACACTATGCCTCGCAATGTGTGTAGATCGGATATTTTCACAAATGTAAATTGTTTTTAGAATAATATTTTAAAAAGTAACGGGTTTGGACTTTTCCGCCCGGCAGCAACGGTATCATGAATGCTCTTCAGCGTGTGATGATTGTTTTACTGTGTACCTCCTGTTTCTGTTTTCTCTCCCTCTCACTCCTCCTGTCTTCCAATCTGCCCGGCAGATGAAGGTGACATCCTGCCATCCGTCCCTAATCCTTTAGGCTAGATCAATAGATGCTTTGATAGAAAAAAACATAGATGGAACCACAGTAGAGCTAGACTTAGAGGTGTCTGTGGAAGATACAATTCATTACAGTACGGATGTGTGGATAACGTAACCCAAAGATCTATTTAGCAGAATTAATTCATCTTACTCGCCAGAGACTTCACAAGGCATGAATCATGTTTGATGTGCCAGGCAGCATCAGAACGTCTTTTGAATGAATGGAAAAACCTTGAATACTTTGCGAGACAATTGCTAACTCTCATGATAAGCTGGAAATATACACTCAGACAAAAAAAGAATACTGTATAATTGAAAGAAAATGTCAAATCGACCAGATTTCAAACCAAACACTCAACAAGCCGCTCATACAACACTTGTCGAAATTGCCTCTTAGCTTGAATGTTCTAAAGTGGTCACTCGATGCGACGATTCCTCTGCTTTTGGTTTTGAGACCGTAGTGGCAACACCCTCAAACATTCACAACAGTCAATTTGTTATCATTCCAAAAGGGCACATGCCCCCTCTCTAAGCGATGCCATCTTGTCCTGTCCTCCCAAGTGGTGTTGCTAGGTTACGGTGCTGACATGTACAGTTGCTCGCAAAGTGGCTGAGGTACACTTTGACAGTCATTCTGTGTTGAAGGTCAATAGAGGGCCTCAGCCACTTGACAACTAGCTTCACACGCACTCGTTTCCATTCCACATTCGGTAAGAAGAATGTGCAAAATATTCTGTCTAACGGGTACATAGGTTGAAGTGCTTGTTCTAAAATTTGGACATTGTTTTCTGACACACAATAGACCTGCATACATTATACACAAACTGCATACATAATTACATATAGTGGCCTCGCTGCTGCTGCTGCTGCTGCTGCAGCGAGCCCACAATAAGAAATGACTTCACACCCGTGTGAACTGTGAAGTGAGGGGTGCTAATATAACTCATGTTGATTAGGTGATGTAATGGTGATATAAAACAAACGGTGCCAACACAAACATTAAACGCCATTAACAATAAAGAGACAATATGACGTAATGAGTTACATTATGACGTAAATGTACCCTTCATTGTCAATGGCGTTTACAAAACAAACATTGAACTAAAGACAACCATTAAACCTGTGTATAGGAGGGGCTAGCACC